>NC_057804.1:604047055-604324955 GCF_018294505.1 Triticum aestivum
CCCCCCCCTCTCCTGCATTTCCAGATTGTATTCCAGAGGAAGATAACTGTTCAGATGGAGATTCAGAAGGAGCCGACCATGCCTGTTTACCACCTGAGGTGTTTGGTCTAACCTGGCATGCTGATGTTGGTCATATCATGCATATGGCGCCTTGCATTGCTTACATTATACATCTTATATGTCATCAGCTTAGTTTAGATTTGCTTTGTGTGAATGCCACCTGTTTGGTTTCTATATCATACTCCCACCATTCCTAAATATTTGTCTTTTTAGAGATTTCAACAAGTGACTACATACGGAACAAAATGAGTGAATCTAGACTCTAAAATATGTCTATATACATCTGTATGTGGTAGTCCATAATCTCTAAAAAGACAAATATTTAGGAACGGATGGAGTATATGGGAATTATGCAATGCCATCTTCTTTAGCCAGGCATCATATACGTGAATCATGCAATGCCATCCTGTTTAGCCAGTCATCGTATATGTGAATTGTATTGTGCCATATTTTTTTCCATAATGTATTCCATTTGTCAACAATGTTTATACATTCATCTACTATTCCTGTGCATCAGCCATTTGAGTCGGTCATGGGAAAATCTGGAGTGAAAACAAGGTCTTCTGAGCAGTCAGTGCTACCTGTCGATGCAGATTTCTTGCTGGTTACAGATAGCTCCTCGGAGGAGGATTCAGAGAGAGATGACCAGTCGTATCCCCCCCCCCCCCGAGGTGCATGCTCTAACTTGGCTGGGTTATATTGCTCATATCATGCATATGGTGTCTTGAATTGCCATGCCATCTGCTTAGATTAGACATGCTTTGTGTGAATGCCTCCTGTTTGCTTTCTATATCAGATATGTGAATTATGCAATGCCATGTTTTTCAACCAGTTATCATATATGTGAATTATGCACCGCCATGGAGCCAGGAATCATATATGTGAATTATCTCATGCCATCTTTTTTTTCATTACGTATTCCATTTGTCGACAATCTGTGTATATTGAACTACTCTTCATGTGTATCAGCCATTTGATCCGGTTATGGAAAAATCTAGAGTGAAAACAAGGTCTTCAGAGCAGGCAATGGTACCTGTTGAAGCATATATCTCGATGGTTACAGGGAGCTCCTCAGAGGAGGATTCAGAGACAGATGACCAATCCAATATCCCACCTGAGGTGTATGCTCTAAGTTGCAATGTTTATATTTCTCATATGATGCATATGGTGTCTTGCATTGCTTAGTTTAGACATCATATGCACAATATTGAATTCTATCTGCTTAGTTTAGAGATCATACATGCGAGTGCCAGCTGCTTAGTATATGAATCAATTATGTTAATTATATCATGCCATCCTGTATACTTAGACAACATGTATGTGAATTATTTCATCCCAACCTATTTTAGAAAGACATCATATAGTTTTGTCATGTCATCTTGTTTAGGTACTCATCATATGTTGAATTATGCCATTATATCCTGTTAAGTTATCCATCATATATCTGAAACTGTGTCATGCTATCATGTTTAGTTAGGCATCATATATGTGAAATTGTGTCATGCTGTCCTGTTTGGTTAGACAACATATATGTGAATTACCACATCTGTCTATCATACAATGTTTGTACGTTCAATTTCTTTTCTTGTTTATCAGCCATTTGAATTGGAGGGGGTGATGGCAGTATCTAAGGGAGCAAAAACCCGTTCTTCACAAAAGACAGTGATACCCGTCGATGCAGATAGAACCATGGTTGTACTGGCCCACAAACTAGCCCCACCACACATAATCGAGACTCTTCCGGATTGCACACTTACATCGTTGGGCAGAGAACCAGCTACAACCCATCTAACCGCAACCCCAGCGGATAGTAACCCACTTGTAGTTGACAAAGCACCATGTCCACCATAGAGTACCCCCACACGAGCAGTTTGTAAAGCTACTGCAGTGCCCAAAGCACGAAGACCACCACAGCTAACCCAAACTCCACGTTTAAAGCAGAAGAGCAACTGTTCTCAGGTCAGATTCCGTAGCTATGGTCCATACTCCTTTGCTGTTGCATCACTGTATTTACTCATACCAACTACTTTCGAATTTGAAGGATCCAATTGAAACTCCAATGGCGCAACAGGTATGTTTTAAACCTATTTCTTTAATTGGATTGTTGTTCTAACTTCTTGCTCTATGTTGATTTCAGTTTAAGTTGTATAAACAGTTATGTTCTCATGTGATGCACATTACAAGTGCTGCCAATGATGTGTAGTTTCTCACACTTATATTCTGTCTATGCTGCTGTGTCTTAAAAATATATGAGTTGAACTGTGTCTCTATCTTGATTAGGGAACATAAACTAGAATGATATGGACAATACAGTGACCATAGTACATAGATATATGTTTGTTTCATGTTGTTATCCTGTCCACCTTACTATTGAACCGGTTTACCAAAATGAGTTTGGTATACTACAAGCTAAACATGTGATGTGTCTGCTTGTTTCTCTTATAGTATGCAAACAGAATATTGGAGAAGAGCACCCCACTATGCAATGGTAGAGAAAGTAATGCAGATAAGGTTCAAGATAGTCAGACAACCTTGTTGGTCTCCAAGAAAGGTGATAAAAACGATCTTGTAGATAGTGAGAAAACCCCACAGTCCTGCGTTGATGTAGTGTTCGAGTTACTCGCCAGTACCGCTGGCACAAGCTCTTCGAACTCGCTGCCTGAATCACTTCGGCTTCTTCAGTCTCAGCTACAAGCTGAAAGGCATCAGTCAGTTGTGCTGCGGCAAGAAGCCGAAGGGCTGAGGAAGTCCCTGCAGAATTCAGATGCGTACTTTCTTGTGCAACAGCAAGCGCTGGAGGATTTAAGCGCCAAACAAGAGAAAGTTAATAAGCTTGCTAAGCATCTTGCCAGCATTATGGGTACCCAGGATATTGTTTCTTGAACTCTTCTGAAGTGGTTTCAGTTCTAGACTTTTTTTTCTGCGGCGTTTATATGCTGTTGTGTTCCCTATATTTGCACTAGTGGTGAACTTTGATGCCCAGTGGATGTAGTATGTGTAATAGCCGTGATAGCCTAGCATAAGTTGTTTGCTTACTTATTTCCTTGTTATCTTGTTTATTTATTTGCTTGTAGTTAGTGCAATTCTTTTTCCACGGTTTGCTAGTGGCTGCAATAACCTATTTTTTTAAACTAGGCCACAATAACCATGGGCTAATATTTACTGTAGTGACACTAGGCCTCCTACGGGCCGTAGAAACAGTGGGCCTTCTACGGGCCGTAGAAACAGTAGGCCTTCTATGGTCCATAGAACCATTGGGCCTTCTACGGGCCGTAGAAACAATGGGCCTTCTATGGGTCGTATCATCAATGGGCCTTATACGGGCCGTATGATCGATTGGCCAAACATGGGCCAATAACAGGCCACATTATGGTCGTAAACGGGCTAGAGTTGGAATCGTCCGTTCATGGGCCGACCATAACGGGCCATCGTTAATAGGCTGTATTTAATGACGCTATGAAAACGGCCCAATGTATTAATGGACCACAAACAGGCCGACTGTAACCACGGGCTGGATTTGGCCCACAAGCAGAAAATGACAGTAACGGGCCGTAAGTAAACGAATGCTCGAAATGAGCCCAAGAATAAATGGGCTCCGAGAAGGCCGAAAGATAACATGGGCTGGAAACGGCCCAACTGAATAACGGGCCCTTAATGGGTATAAAGTGATACACTGATCATTACGGGCCAGTTTCACCACGGGCCGTTAATGGGTCTAAAGTGATACACTGTTCATTGCGGGCCAGTTTCACCACGGGCCGTTAATAGGCCAAGAGTTACATAGGGCCTCATATGGTCCGAAAGATGTCATGGGCCATACATGGACCAGAAGTGAAAACGGGCTGGAATCATATTGGATGGACCAGATGATGCTACTGGGCCTAATTCGGATAGGGCGTAACGGGCCTTGGGTTAGCGGGCTGTAAATGGGCTATATGCGAATAGGCCGTTAACAGGCTTTCCATGGGCCGGCCCGTCACCTTTTGACCAAGTCAAACAGGCCGGCCTTTTCACATGAATGGGCCTCTGTTGGGTTGTGCCACGTGTCGACGTATCATAGGCGCCTTCTGTCCAATGAGTGGATGACATATGTGCCAACAACGAGCCGACACGTGTTTCCTCCAGCCAATGATGATTTTACACGTGGAAAATTCCCATTGGTCGGGGCTGTTAACGGGTTATCGGATCCAAAACCCGACCCGATAGCTTAATGGCATTCCATTACGGTGGATGCCACGTGTCGGTCACCCTTGACGAAAGCACTTCTGTGACGCGCGATTTATCGTCATGGAAGTGGACACTTCCGTGATGATAATTTTGGTAATGTCATGGAACACTTCTACGACAGCACAGGTATGACTATCTTGATTCTGTCATAAATTTGTCATGGATGTACATGCATGACAAAACGCGACCTACTGTGACAAACACGTATCATCACGGAAGTGTATTTTTTTTGTAGTGCAAGCCTCCCCCCTTGGCCGCCACCCCTCCCCCCTCTAGATCCATCTGGAGGGGGGCGGCCCCCTCTCCCTTGCCCCTATATATAGTGGGGAGGTGGGAGGGCTACCACAACCCTTCCCCTGGCCCAGCCCTTCCACTCTCCAACATCTCCTCTTCCTCCGTAGTGCTTGGCGAAGCCTTGTCGGAGAACTGCAAGCTCCACCACCACGTCGTCATGCTGCCAGAGCTCTCCCTCAACTTCTCTTCTCCCCTTGCTGGATCAAGAAGGAGGAGACATCCCCGGTTTGTACGTGTGTTGAACATGGAGGCGCCGTCCGTTCCGCGCTAGATCGGATCTTCCGCGATTTGAATCGCCGCAAGTACGACTCCATCATTCGTGTTCTTGTGACGCTTCCGCTTAGTGATCTTCAAAGGTACGAAGATGCACATCCTCTCTCTCTCTCTATTGTTGCTAGAATCTCCTAGATTGATCTTGGTGATACGTAGGAAAATTTTGAATTATTGCTACGTTCCCCAACAGTGGCATCATGAGCTAGGTCTATGCGTAGATTCTATGCATGAGTAGAACACAAGTAGTTGTGGGCGTTGGTTTGTTCAATTTGCGTACCTCTACTAGTCTTATCTTAGTTCGGCGGCACTGTGGGATGAAGCGGCCCGGACCGACCTTACACGTACGCTTACGTGAGACAGGTTCCACCGACTGACATGCACTTCTTGCATAAGGTGGCTAGCGGGTGTCTGCCTCTCCCACTTTAGTCGGATCGGATTCGATGAAAAGGGTCCTAATGAAGGGTAAATGGCAATTGGCATATCACCGTTGTGGTTTTTGCATAGGTAAGAAACATTCTTGCTAGAAACCCATAGCAGCCACGTCAAAACATGCAACAACAATTAGAGGACGTCTAACTTGTTTTTGCAGGGTATGCTATGTGATGTAATATGACCAAAAGAATGTGATGAATGATATATGTGATGTATGAGACTGATCATGTCCTTGTAATAGGAATCACGACTTGCATGTCGATGAGTATGACAACCGGCAGGAGCCATAGGAGTTGTCTTAATTTATTGTATGACCTGCGTGTCATTAAAAACGCCATGTAATTACTTTACTTTATTGCTAACCATTAGCCATAGTAGTAGAAGTAATAGTTGGAGAGACAACTTCACAAAGACACGATGATGGGGATCATGATGATGGAGATCATGGTGTCATGCCGGTGACGAAGGTGATCATGCCGCGCCTCAAAGATGGAGATCAAAGGCGCAAGATGATATTGGCCATATCATGTCACTTTATGATTTGCATGTGATGTTTGTCATGTTTACATCTTATTTGCTTAGAACGACGGTAGCATAAATAAGATGATCCCTCACTAAAATTTCAAGAAAGTGTTTCCCCTAACTGTGCACCGTTGCGAAAGTTCGATGTTTCGAAGCACCACGTGATGATCGGGTGTGATAGATTCTAACGTTCACATACAACTGGTGTAAGCCAGATTTACACATGCAAAACACTTAGGTTGACTTGACGAGCCTAGCATGTACAGACATGGCCTCTGAACACAAGAGACCGAAAGGTCGAACCTGAGTCATATAGTAGATACGATCAACATGAAGATGTTCACCGATGATGACTAGTCTGTCTCACGTGATGATCGGACACAGCCTAGTTGACTCGGATCATGCATCACTTAGATGACTAGAGGGATGTCTATCTGAGTGGAAGTTCATTAAATAATTTGATTAGATGAACTTAATTATCATGAACATAGTCTAAAATATCTTTGCAATATGTCTTGTAGATCAAATGGCCCATGCTAATGTTGCCCTCAACTTCAACGCGTTCCTAGAGAAAACAAGCTGAAAGACGATGGTAGCAACTATACGGACTGGGTCCGAAACTTGAGGATCATCCTCATAGCTGCCAAGAAAGCATATGTCCTTGAAGCACCGCTAGGTGACACACCCATTTTCCCAGCAACTCAAGACGTTATGAACGTCTGGCAATCGTGTAGTGATGATTACTCCTGGTTCAGTGTGGCATGCTTTACAGCTTTGAACCGGGGCTCCAAAAGCGTTTTGAGCAGCACGGAGCATATGAGATGTTCCAAGAGCTGAAAATGGTTTTCCAAGCTCATGCCCGGGTCGAGAGATATGAAGTCTCCGACAAGTTCTATAGTTGTAAGATGGAGGAAAACAGTTTTGTCAGTGAGCATATACTCACTATGTCTGGGTTGCACAACCGTTTGTCTCAGCTGGGAGTTAATCTTCCAGATGACTCGGTCATTGATAGGATCCTCCAGTCGCTCACACCTATCTACAAGAGCTTTGTGATGAACTACAATATGCAAGGGATGGAGAAATCCATTCCTGAGTTATATTCAATGCTGAAATCAGCAGAGGTGGAAATCAAAAAGGAACATCAAGTGTTGATGGTGAATAAGACCACTAGTTTCAAGAAAGGCAAGGGTAAAAAGAACTTCAAGAAGGACAGCAAGGGAGTTGCCGCGCCCGGTAAATCAATTGCCGGGAAGAAGCCAAACAATGGACCCAAGCCTGAGACTCAGTGCTTTTATTGCAGGGGAAATGGTCACTGGAAGCGGAACTGCATCAAGTACTTAGCGGATAAGAAGGCCAGCAACACCAAAGGTATATGTGATATACATGTTATTGATGTATACCTTACCAGTACTTGTAGTAGCTCTTGGGTATTTGATATCGATGCGGTTGCTCATATTTGTAACTCAAAACATGAGATGTGGAATAAGCGGAGACTAGCGAAGGATGAGGTGACGATGCGCTTCGGGAATGGTTCCAAGGTCGATGTGATGGCCGTTGGCACGCTACCTCTACATTTACCTACGGGATTAGTTTTAAACCTCAATAATTGTTATTTAGTGCCAGCTTTGAGCATGAACATTGTATCTGGATCTCGTTTAATGCAAGATGGCTACTCATTTAAATCCGAGAATAATGGTTGTTCTATTTATATGCGAGACATGTCTACTGGTCAATGGTTTATTTTTACTAAATCTCGAACATGATGTTACACACATTCATAGTGTGAATACCAAAAGATAATGAACATACTTGTGGCACTGCCGCCTTGGTCACATTGGTGTCAAACGCATGAAGAAACTTCATGCAGATGGACTTTTGGAGTCTCTTGATGATGAATCATTTGACACGTGCGAACCATGCCTCATGGGCAAAATGACCAAGACTCCATTCTCTGGAACAATGGAGCGAGCAACCAACTTGTTCGAAATAATACATACTGATGTGTGCGGTCCAATGAGCATTGAGGCTCGTGGTGGCTATCGTTATGTTCTCACCCTCACTGATGACTTAAGTAGATATGGGTATGTCTACTTGATGAAACACAAGTCTGAGACCTTTGAAAAGTTCACGGAATTTCAGAGTGAGGTAGAGAATCAACGTGACAGGAAAATAAAGTTCTTACGATCAGATCGTGGAGGAGAATATTTGAGTCACGAGTTTGGTATGCACTTAAGGAAATGTGGAATTTTTTCACAACTCACGATGCCTACAACACCTCAGCGTAATGGTGTGTCTGAACGTCATAATCGGACTCTATTGGATATGGTGCGATCGATGATGTCTCTTACCGATTTACCGCTGTCATTTTGGGGTTATGCCTTAGAGACAGCCGCATTCACTTTAAATAGGGCACCATCTAAATCCGTTGAGACGACACCGTATGAATTATGGTTTGGGAAGAAACCTAAGTTGTTGTTTCTAAAAGTTTGGGGATGCGATGGTTATGTCAAGAAACTTCAACCTGAAAAGCTCGAACCCAAGTCGGAAAAATGCGTCTTCATAGGATACCCTAAGGAAACCATTGGGTATACCTTCTACCTTAGATCCGAAGGCAAGATCTTTGTTGCCAAGAACGGATCCTTTCTGGAGAAAGAGTTTCACTCGAAAGAAGTAAGTGGGAGGAAAGTAGAACTTGATGAAGTACTGCCTCTTGAACCGGAAAGTAGCACAGCTCAGGAAGATGTTTCTGTGGTGCCTGCACCGAGTAGAGAGGAAGTTAATGATGATGATCATGGAACTTCGGATCAAGTTGCTACTGAACTACGTAGGTCCACAAGGGCACGTTCCGCACCAGAATGGTATGGCAACCCTGTCCTAGAAATAATGTTGTTAGATAACGGTGAACCTGCGAACTATGAAGAAGCGATGGCGGGCCCGGATTCCAACAAATGGCTTGAAGCCATGAAATCCGAGATAGGATCCATGTATGAAAACAAAGTATGGACTTTGACAGACTTGCTCGACGATCGGCAAGCCATAGAAAATAAATGGATCTTTAAGAAGAAGACTGACGCGGATGGTAATGTGACCGTCCATAAGGCTCGGCTTGTCACTAAGGGTTATCGACAAGTTCAAGGGGTTGACTACGATGAGACTTTCTCACCCGTAGCAAAGCTGAAGTCCGTCCGAATCATGTTAGCAATTGCCGCATTCTATGATTATGAGATATGGCAAATGGACGTCAAAACGGCATTCCTTAACGGTTTCCTTAAGGAAGAATTGTATATGATGCAGCCGGAAGGTTTTGTCGATCCTAAGAATGCTGACAAGGTGTGCAAGCTCCAGCGCTCCATCTATGGGCTGGTTCAAGCATCTCGGAGTTGGAACATTCGCTTTAATGAAATGATCAAAGAGTTTGGGTTTATGCAGACTTATGGAGAAGCCTGTGTTTACAAAAAAGTGAGTGGGAGCTCTGTAGTATTTCTCATATTATATGTGGGTGACATACTATTGATGGGAAATGATATAGAACTTTTGGAAAGCATAAAGGCCTACTTGAATAATTGTTTTTCAATGAAGGACCTTGGAGAAGGTGCTTACATATTGGGTATCAGGATCTACAGAGATAGATCGAGACGCCTCATCGGTCTTTCACAAAGCACATACCTTGATAAGATATTGAAGAAGTTCAATATGGATCAGTCCAAGAAAGGGTTCTTGCCTATATTGCAAGGTGTGAAATTGAGCACAGCTCAATGCCCGACCTCGGCAGAAGATAGAGAAAAGATGAATGTCATCCCCTATGCCTCAGCCATAGGGTCTACTATGTATGCCATGTTGTGTACCAGACCTGATGTGAACCTTGTCGTAAGTTTGGTAGGGAGGTACCAAAGTAATCCCGGCATGGAACACTGGACAGCGGTCAAGAATATCCTGAAGTACATGAAAAGAACTAAGGATATGTTTCTCGTTTATGGAGGTGACAAAGAGCTCGTCGTAAAGGGTTACGTCGATGCTAGCTTCGACACAGATCTGGATGACTCCAAGCCACAAACCGAATAGGTGTATACTTTGAATGGTGGGGCAGTCAGTTAGTGCAGTTGCAAGCAAAGCGTCGTGGCGGGATCTACATATGAAGCGGAGTATATGGCAGCCTCAGAGGCAGCACATGAAGCAATCTGGATGAAGGAGTTCATTATTGACCTACGAGTTATTCCCAATGCGTCGGGCCCGATGACTCTCTTCTGTGACAACACTGGAGATATTGTGACATCCCAAAATTTTAGCCTTGTTTTATTAATTAAAATTTTGCCTAGAAACTAAAATTTTTATTTTCTGTATTTTCCTTCTGATTTCAGGACCACTCCTTTCTTTATTATTATGGAGTTTTACCCCCCCCCCTAGTGAAATCTTTTCAATCATTGTTGGACTTATTTTTTTCTCTCTCAAATAAAACAATTCTTTTATCAGTGGGATTATTTGCATTTTTTTCCTGATGCATTATTTCTGTAAAAATGATTTTTTTTTCTTAGCTTCAAGGCCTCTTTACACTGCAACCCTTTGATAAATTCATTTAAAAATTCCACCAAAAATTGGAGAGGTCATGCGATGTTTATAAAACACTTTTATGTAAAAACATATTTCATTACTTGGATATTTTGAGTTCTACACCTAGTTTTCAAATCTGGTCCAGTGGGCAGTTTTGCACTACAACCTATTTAAATATTTCTTTAAAACTTCTACCAAAATTTTGAGATGTCAGTAAGAGCATATTATTCCATTATATGCAAAAATCCAGGGATGTTCTTTGAAAAAATTGAGTGAGTCATCCTCATCCTCATTCTGGTCCAACTTGATGGATTGTACTACAGCTATATTATAGCTTGCTCCTTTTGCTGTGATTATTTTTTCCACTTGTAGCCCTCCCTGCTAGAACCTTAAGTCCAAGAGGTTGGACTCATTGTAGCAATTCTAGTACATGCAATCATGCCCTGTTCTTTCTGTCCAGGACTGAAGTTTTGCAAAACTTACTCTGGCAAGTTTCTTCTTTTGGCAAACTAACCTCACCACCCACTCTTGCATCTAAAGAGACCCCACTCTGGAAGATTTGACCACTCCAAGAAAAGCCTAGCTGCCTGTGGCATTTTGTCAAACACCTGGAGTGCATGGACAGTATTGGCATGAGTGTTTGTTTGCACTGTGAACTTGGCCACCTGACCTAACCACCATGTCCATTTACCTTCTGACTAACCCTAACCTAGCCCTGTTTCTTGCCAGCCTCACCCGTGACCTTTAGCATGCACTAGCATTTCGTCGAACACGTCCCGGGCGTGCTCTGGGCGCGCCCAGAGCATGTGTTTGCCACGCACGTGCGCCCGAGCCGCCGTGTCGCGCCCGCTTCACGCCATCGACCCCTGCTCGCCTGCGGAGCCCACCTTGGCCTCATCCACTCACCAAAAACCCCCAAACCGCCCTGGCACTCTACAGCGCCGCCGTCAGGGCACTCTTGGTGGCACGCCGGCGTCCGCGGTGCGCCTCTGCCCCGGTCGGCGCCGCCCGAGCCACCCCGGCTCGCCACCTGCCCCTGGGAGCCGCGCAAGCTTATCCCCTCGCTCGCCGGCTAGCTCTCGTCGCCTCCACGTCGCCCTGCAAGCTACGGAACGTCGGTTCGCCGGCGACCTTATCCTCGGCCGCGGAACCGCCATGGCCACGCTATATAAGAAGCACCCGAGCTCGTCCAGGCCTCACGCAGCCTCTCTCACTCCCTCACCGACCCACCCATAGCAGTAGGAAGACCAGAGGAGTCGTCTTCTTCCTCTCCGGCAACTCCTGCCGCCGCCACAGCCCCGGCCATTCCGGCGCCACCAGGACCTCCCCCTCTCCACTCTCTCCACCAGAAGCTCTCTCTTCCTCCCGTGAACCCTTCCCCCTGCTCGATTTTGATCGGGAACCACCGCAGCCCCAAAACCACTTTGCTCCCGAAGTCTCCTCCGCCGTGAAACTCACCGTCGGCGACTCCCTCCACCCCCGCCGACCCAACGACCACCAGGAGGACCGCCCCGGTCTTGCGGATCCATCCCGACCCTCTGGAGCCCACTGGGAGCAGCCATTCACCGGCGTTGATCGCCGTCGCCTCCCCTCCGTTCGGGCAGAGGAAGAGGAGGGAGAGATGGACTGGTCAAACCTGACCAGTGGGCCCCCTGGACCCGCTGTCAGTGACCCCGCCGCAGTCCATGTGGGTTAAGTGAAGACGTAAATCTCAAAGTACGTCTTCGACGTGTACCGGTTCGAAACGTTTTCTTTTCATTTTCTGTTTTATTTAAAAGCCAGGAATTTGACTAAACTTTGATTGGCTATAACTTTTTAAATATAACTCCAAATGAATTGATTCTTTTTCCTACCTCTCTCAAATTTAATATAGTCTATTTTAAGATTTATTTGAAAAAAATTCAAAACAACATTTTGTGCTGTTTTGAGTTTGTGTGTTAATTCAAATTTATTTAAAATAGGACTTTGGAGAGAGAGAAGAAAACTTTAAAAAGTTTTGGAGTGCACCCTGCCTTTCCACACCTTGAAGGCAAGCATTCTGAACCCTGGCATAATATTTTGCATGCGTTGTTTGACACGATTATGACACCACCTCAGTACTTAGTACTCGTTATTTTATGTGGTGATGTGATTGTTTGCATGAATGCTTAATTGAAATTTCCTTGTTGTTGGAAATGGACAGGCTTGTGATAGTGATCATCCTCATATGCCTTTCGTGCCTACCGGAAGGAAAACGGGAAAGTCTCTGTCTTGGGTAGATCCGAGCTTGTCCCTAGTTCCTCATCGAGACGAGTGTGTCCGGCATGGCATGAGGGGTATGATGAGTGGTGACTCTGTCTGTTGGATGAAATATATTCGTTATGCTAATCATGCAGGGAATACTTAAAACTCCTGAGTCGACCATAGATCGAGTCTTGTTCTAGTAACCCCCATACTTGTTTCGTACTACCACTCGTCTCTACAACAAGTAGCGTACGGTTCAGTAAGTTGTCAACCTCTTACTAGCACACACTGTACAGAGAGGCCATGGTGGAAGATACCGGTTGTAGCTGGTAGGCAGGCCACCTGGTCCGGGGGCATGGGTGTTTCCGGTTGAGACCGAGAGGGGAGGCCACCCCTTGGAGCGTGCAATATAAATTTGATCCCATGCTACGCGAGGTTGTAGCCTCCCCACTTAAAGTTTTGCTTGACATGTGTCGTGGGTGATTCCAGACACCGGTAAGTTAAGCTGGTGTGTGCAAGTTAGGTGTGTTTTCAACTAAAAGGCCGTAGACGGAATTAGTCCTGATGGACTAAAGGAATCCGTTACTAGTGGGTAAAGAGTACACCCTCTGCAGAGATTAAACCTATTCGAATAGCCATGTCCATGGTTAAGGATTACAGTCTGGGATGGGTCAAGTGTCGGTCTTAGTGTCAGTCTTCGGAGGAGAAACTGTTAAACCAGAACATGGATCATGACTTGAGACTTATGATGATTATGATTATTTTTATTATGGACTAACCCCTTTATATTATTTGAAATATTGAGTATCCCTGGGATGGTTTTACCTCCTGGATATTCACTATATTTATTTTCTTTATAAGCCCTTTATGTGGTGTCGCTCAGACGCCTGACTGTGGCATGTTGTTATTTATTTTCTTTATAAGCCCTTTATGTGGTGTCGCTCAAATGCCTGACTGTGGCATTTCTCTTTGTTTACTAACCTTTCGAGGCATCGCTTCAGACACCCGATCGGTGCATTTTATTATTAATATGTTATTGCATATTCATAAATAACATGCTTGCATGCATCAGAGTTTTTATTATCGTTGGTGACTGACATCGTGAGCATAAAATATTTCAGAACATCGTTGTTATAATATACCCGTGTTCATAATGTTTGCGAGTACATTCAAAGTACTCACTGGCTTGTCCCTGGCTATTGTCTTGGCCAGATTTCTTGCGCGGAGAGGAGCGACCGTGATGACAGCCCCGGAACCTAAGCAACGGCGATAGCAGCCTCGTGAAGATAGGAGTTAACCTGGTCAGCTGTTCCTGTGGGAAATGGAGTCCCATAGACACTGATGATTCACAACCCGCTTCCGCCATCAACCACTAGAAACCATTTGTTGTACTCACAGACCAGAATGGTCTTGTACTACATATTTTGTGTTTTGCTTGGAATTTCTATATCAAGTTGGTGCCTCATCAGCTAACAGTAATCCTGGGGCTGATGAGCACAAGGGCCATTTTCTGGGAATTAATACCCGGAAAACCGGTCGTGACAGACTTGGTATCAGAGCCAGGCTGACCATTAGCTAATCCTATCTTAGCCAGGTCGAAAAACCTAGGTAAGCCAAACCACCAGACCTTAACCAAAACCCAGCCAAGCTTCTCGTGAAAGATAGCCACACAGTGACTCCGACACTTTTGACGGTCGGTGCCAAACCTACCAACCTAGCCTGTCGATCACGCGCCAGTAACCGATGCCTAAAATGTCTCATTCGCAAGCGTGCAAAGGAAGACTCCGTCCCTTTTTTCTATAAAAAGGGCACGCTAGCCTCAACCCAGCACAGCACAGCCTCTACCCCAAACCAAGCCATTGTGCCTGGCCCCGTCGTGCACAATGAGACCACAGCAACCAACCTTGGAGGTTTTGTGACCATACTCACAAACCTCACTCGTCGTGCCTATGCGTTAGAAGAGCCCCCAGAATATGTTGTGTACCAAGGACCCATGGGCGGTGAAAGTCGTCAATTCTGGGCCACTGTACACATCTACGGTAGGGGTCTGTCGCTAGAACGCCCCTACAGGTTCACCGGAAGGACAACTTCCTTCGAGCCACAAGCCATCCAGCTAGCTGCTCGAGAGGCTATAGTTCAACTCCGGCAGGTGTCGCCCAGAGTTAACTGTCGCTCGTTCTACTACTACCCCGGACGCGAAGGGTATGGTAGACCACCCCAAGTTGCCAACGGAGATCACGAGACGGAACCTACATTATTGCACCTAGTGCGCTATGTAGGTGCACTAGAGGCACTATTCGATCAAATCACCATTGATCTGATCGCAGCTCGTGGAGAGCTGGTTCGTCGAGCCCCAGCGAGAGGAGAAGACGAGCCCGACGCCGACAACCCAGTCGTGCTGTTCGGACACCCGATCGAGACCTTGAGATCAGCCCCTGCCATCAACCAAGATACTTTGATGACCCCAGAAGTGCTTCGTCACCTTTTGGGAACACACTCCAACGGGATTGTGGCCAACAATCCCCGTGATGGTCATCATCGCTACCCCAACCCTGCAGTTCCTCCACCATCTCCGGCTAATTCCAACGATGAGACCCGTGGAGAAACCTCGACATCCACAAGGCACGCCCGCTTGGATATTAACGATGTAGACTAAGTCACCAAGTAGTGCCAAGTCTCAGTGTATCCTCGCCTTATAATCGTGTGACCTTGTGAATTAACGCAGCCTGTTGTTGTGCCTTTGTTTTAATAGTAGCCCTTGCATAATTATGTCAGCACGCAGTTGCATATTTTTTCCAAGCACAGCTACCAAGACAACCCCAACAAACCCCACAGTGATACGTCACTTTAGTGAGGTATGTATCTGTGGCTTTGACCTCAACCCTTGGAGCTAAGCTGGCAAATTTATTACCTTTCACCACGGTAAAATAACCCAGCTCCAGTGTTATATAAAGGCCACCTCGTGACCTTGCCAAGCACCCTCACCTTGCGCACCATTTCCTGCCATGCCAAGCCCTAGCATTTATCTGAGAACCCCAGATGCAACCCTAGGTAGCTTTGTCAAAATATTGTGGGACTTTACCTGCAGTACCAAGGATTCTACACAGCCACCCCAGTACGAGCTGTTCAAGTCGAGAATCACCCCTTCCACCTTGAAATATTGGGCAGCAGTACACATCCCTCCCGTAGACTCCAACCAAGACCCAACGGAGGTTTCCTTCGTGGGGAGATCTATGTCGACCCCACATATGGCCATAGAAGCTGCTGCTTACGAAGCACTCGCTCGCCTCCGATTCGTGGTACCCTATGCCAGCGAACGAGGGTATTATTACTTTCCGAGCCGTGCAGCACCCAGAGAAGTGACATCTTTTCCCGAAGGACGGATTGAGAGAGACCCAGTACTGGCCAACCTGGTCCAGTACGTCATCGCTCAAGAACGTTTAACCCAGCGAGTAATGGGATACCTCCAGAGTCTCGCTGATTTGAATCCTCAGATTGCCATTGGCAGACCACTGAGGCCCGACCAGGAGAGACACATTCATCGGCTGATCAATCCGCTTTCCCCGATAGAAGAGGAGTGCATCCCAGTACCAGAGACATTTTCTCGGGACCCCGTCCAGTTACCGTTTGCATTATAGACGTCGCTGCTATGTTTATTCTTGCAACTTTTACTTATGTGTTGTAACTTATGCGTGGTACCCCGAGTTTGCGCGGCGAGTAAATTATTTAGTTTCTATTAATGTGAGTAGTTCTGTTGCGGTTTGACTCTTATATACTATTGTTTCTCTCGCGAAAAAAAATCCTGGAGTGAGTTTTCTTTTCCTGAGTTGCTGCATCGTATATCTTCTCACGTCGTGGATTATTTTATTTCACACAGCACCACAGTAGCAGACTCACAACCGCTCGAACACATACACTGCTTGCAAAAACACGTAACCATGGAGTACTTGTTTTTCAAAACAGCTCTTAGCAAATCTCGAGGACGAGATTTTTTCTTAAGGGGGGTAGTGTTGTGACACCACAAAATTTTAGCCTTGTTTTATTAATTAAAATTTTGCCTAGAAACTAAAACTTTTATTTTCTGTATTTTCCTTCTGATTTCAGGACCACTCTTTTCTTTATTATTATGGAGTTTTACCCCCCCCCCCTAGTGAAATCTTTTCAATCATTGTTGGACTTATTTTTTCTCTCTCAAATAAATTCTTTTATCAGTGGGATTATTTGCATATTATTTTTTCCTGATGCATTATTTCTGTAAAAATGATTTTTTCTTAGCTTCAAGGCATCTTTTACACTGCAACCCATTGATAAATTCATTTAAAAATTCCACCAAAAATTCGAGAGGTCATGTGATGTTTATAAAACACTTTTATGCAAAAACATATTTCAGTACTTGGATATTTTGAGTTCTACACCTAGTTTTCAAATCTGGTCCACTAGGCAGTTTTGCACTACAACCTATTTAAATATTTCTTTAAAACTTCTACCAAAATTTTGGGATGTCAGTAAGAGCACATTATTCCACTATATGCAAAAATCCAGGGATGTTCTTTGAAAAAATTGAGTGAGCCATCCTCATCCTCATTCTGGTCCACTTTGATGGATTGTACTACAGCTATATTATAGCTTGCTCCTTTTGCTGTGATTATTTTTTCCACTTGTAGCCCTCCCTGCTAGAACCTTAAGTCCAAGAGGTTGGACTCATTGGAGCAATTCTAGTACATGCAATCATGCCCTGTTCTTTCTGTCCAGGACTGAAGTTTTGCAAAACTTACTCTGGCAAGTTTCTTCTTTTGGCAAACTAACCTCACCACCCTCTCTTGCATCTAAAGAGACCCCACTCTGGAAGATTTGACCACTCCAAGAAAAGCCTAGGTGCCTGTGGCATTTTGTCAAACACCTGGAGTGCATGGACAGTATTGGCATGAGTGTTTGTTTGCATTGTGAACTTGTCCACCTGGCCTAACCACCATGTCCATTTACCTTCTGACTAACCCTAACCTAGCCATGTTTCTTGCCAGCCTCACCCGCGACCTCTAGCATCCACTAGCATTTCGTCGAACACGTCCCAGGCGTGCTCTGGGCGCGTGCGTTTGGCACGCACGTGCGCCCGAGCCGCCGCGTCGCGCCCGCTTCACGCCACCGACCCCTGCTCGCCTGCGGAGCCCACCTTGGCCTCATCCACTCACCAGAAACCCCCAAACCGCCCTGGCACTCTACAGCGCCGCCGTCAGGGCACTCTTGGCAGGACGCCGGCGTCCGCAGTGCGCCTCTGCCCCGGTCGGCGCCGCCTGAGCCACCCCGGCTCGCCACCTGCCCCTGGGAGCCGCGCAAGCTTATCCCCTCGCTCGTCGGCTAGCTCTCGTCGCCTCCACGTCGCCCTGCAAGCTACAGAACGTCGGTTCGCCGGCGACCTTATCCTCGGCCGCGGAACCGCCATGGCCACGCTATATAAGAAGCACCCGAGCTCGTCCAGGCCTCATGCAGCCTCTCTCACTCCCTCACCGACCCACCCATAGTAGTAGGAAGACCAGGGGAGTCGTCTTCTTCCTCTCCGGCAACTCATGCCGCCGCCACAGCCCCGGCCATTCCGGCGCCACCAGGACCTCCCCCTCTCCACTCTCTCCACCAGAAGCTCTCTCTTCCTCCCGTGAACCCTTCCCCCTGCTCAATTTTGATCGGGAACCACCGCAGCCCCAAAACCACTTTGCTCCCGAAGTCTCCTCCGCCGCGAAACTCACCGTCGGCGACTCCCTCCACCCCCGCCCACCCAACGACCACCGGGAGGACCGCCCCGGTCTTGAGGATCCATCCCGACCCTCTGGAGCCCGCTGGGAGCAGCCATTCGCCGGTGTTGATCGCCGTCGCCTCGCCTCCGTTCGGGCAGAGGAAGAGGAGGGAGAGATGGACTGGTCAAACCTGACCAGTGGGCCCCCTGGACCCGCTGTCAGTGACCCCGCCCCAGTCCACGTGGGTTAAGTGAAGACGTAAATCTCAAAGTACGTCTTAGACGTGTACCGGTTCGAAACGTTTTCTTTTCTTTTTCTGTTTTATTTAAAAACTAGGAATTTGACTAAACTTGACTGGTTATAACTTTTTAAATATAACTCCAAATGAATTGATTATTTTTCCAACCTCTCTCAAATTTAATCTAGTTTATTTTAAGATTTATTTGAAAAAAATTCAAAACAACATTTTGTGCTGTTTTGAGTTTGTGTGTTAATTCAAATTTATTTAAAATAGGACTTTGGAGAGAGAGAAGAAAACTTTCAAAAGTTTTGGAGTGCACCCTGCCTTTCCACACCTTGAAGGCAAGCATTCTGAACCCTGGCATAATATTTTGCATGCGTTGTTTGACACGATTATGACACCACCTTAGTACTTAGTACTCGTTATTTTATGTGGTGATGTGACCGTTTGCATGAATGCTTAATTGAAATTTCCTTGCTGTTGGAAATGGACAGGCTTGTGATAGTGATCATCCTCGTATGCCTTTCGTGCCTACCGGAAGGAAAACGGGAAAGTCTCTGTCTTGGGTAGATCCGAGCTTGTCCCTAGTTCCTCGTCGAGACGAGTGTGTCCGGCATGGCATGAGGGGGTATGATGAGTGGTGACTCTGTCTGTTGGATGAAATATATTGGTTATGATAATCATGCAGGGAATACTTAAAATCTCCTGAGTCGACCATAGATCGAGTCTTGTTCCAGTAACCCCCATACTTGTTTCGTACTACCACTCGTCTCTACAACAAGTAGAGTACGGTTCAGTAAGTTGTCAACCTCTTACTAGCACACACCGTACAGAGAGGCCATGGTGGAAGATACCGGTTGTAGCTGGTAGGCAGGCCACCTGGTCCGGGGGCATGGGTGTTTCCGGTTGAGACCGAGAGGGGAGGCCACCCCTTGGAGCGCGCAATATAAATTTGATCCCATGCTACACGAGGTTGTAGCCTTCCCACTTAAAGTTTTGCTTGACATGTGTCGTGGGTGATTCCAGACACCGGTAAGTTAAGCTGGTGTGTGCAAGTTAGGTGTGTTTTCAACTAAAAGGCCGTAGACGGAATTAGTCCCGATGGACTAAAGGAATCCGTTACTTGTGGGTAAAGAGTACACCCTCTGCAGAGATTAAACCTATTCGAATAGCCGTGTCCATGGTTAAGGATTACAGTCTGGGATGGGTCAAGTGTCGGTCTTAGTGTCGGTCTTCGGAGGAGAAACTGTTAAACCAGAACATGGATCATGACTTGAGACTTATGATGATTATGATTATTTTTATTATGGACTAACCCCTTTATATTATTTGAAATATTGAGTATCCCTGGGATGGTTTTACCTCCTGGATATTCACTATATTTATTTTCTTTATAAGCCCTTTATGTGGTGTCGCTCAGACGCCCGACTGTGGCATGCTGTTATTTATTATCTTTATAAGCCCTTTATGTGGTGTCGCTCAGACGCCCGACTGTGGCATGCTGTTATTTATTTTCTTTATAAGCCCTTTATGTGGTGTCGCTCAGACGCCCGACTGTGGCATTTCTCTTTGTTTACTAACCTTTCGAGGCGTTGCTTCAGACACCCGATCGGTGCATTTTATTATTAATATGTTATTGCATATTCATAAATAACCTGCTTGCGTGCATCAGAGTTTTTATTATCGTTGGTGACTGACGTCGTGAGCATAAAATATTTCAGAGCATCGTTGTTATATTATACCCGTGTTCATAATGTTTGCGAGTACATTCAAAGTACTCACTGGCTTGTCCCTGGCTATTGTCTTGGCCAGATTTCTTGCGCAGAGAGGAGCTACCGTGATGACAGCCCCGGAACCTAAGCAACGGTGATAGCAGCCTCGCGAAGATAGGTATTGGCATACCGACGATCAAATCTCGGGCAAGTAACATACCGGTTGACAAAGGGAATTGTATATGGGATTGATTGAATCCCCGACATCGTGGTTCATCCGATAAGATCATCATGGAACATGTGGGAGCCAACATGGGTATCCAGATCCCACTGTTGGTTATTGGCCGGAGAGATGTCTCGGTCATGTCTGCATGATTGCCGAACCCGTAGGGTCTACACACTTAAGGTTCGGTGACGCTAGAGTTGTTATGGGAAATAGTATGTGGTTACCGAATGTTGTTCGGAGTCCGGGATGAGATCCCGGATGTCACGAGCAGTTCCAGAATGGTCCGAAGATGAAGATTTATATATGGGAAGTCCTTATTCGGTCGCCGGAATTGTTCAGGGGTTTACCGGTATTGTACTGGGACCACCGAAGGGGTTCCGGGGGTCCACCAGGAGGGTCCACCTGCCCCAGAGGACCCTATGGGCTGAATATGGAGGGGAACCAGCCCCTAGGTAGGCTGGGCGCTAACTCCCCCTGGGGCCCATGCGCCTAGGGTTGGGGGGAAACCCTAAAGGGGGAGCCCCCCTTGGCTTGGGGGGCAAGCCTCCCCCTTGGCCCCCCCCCCCTAGATCTATCTGGAGGGGGCCGGCCCCCTCTCCCTTGCCCCTATATATAGTGGGGAGGTGGGAGGGCTGCCGAACCCTTCCCCTGGCGTAGCCCTTCCCCTCTCCAACATCTCCTCTTCCTCCGTAGTGCTTGGCGAAGCCCTGCCGGAGAACTGGAAGCTCCACCACCACGTCGTTGTGCTGCCAGAGCTCTCCCTCAACTTCTCATCTCCCCTTGCTGGATCAAAAAGGAGGAGACATCCCGGGTATGTACGTGTGTTGAACGTGGAGGCACCGTTCGTTCGGCGCTAGATCGAATCTTCCGTGATTTGAATCGCCGCGAGTACGACTCCTTCATCCGCGTTCTTGTGATGCTTCTGCTTAGCGATCTTCAAAGGTATGAAGATGCACATCCTCTCTCTCTCTATTGTTGCTAGAATCTCCTAGATTGATCTTGGTGATACGTAGGAAAATTTTGAATTATTGCTACGTTCCCCAACAATCCAAACATGACTGGCTCTCCTAGTTCTTCCTCGCGCCCCCTTGGTCCTCAAAAAGGCGATTGGGAGAGCTGCTCCATATCCCATGCCCAGTTGACCAAGCTTCAGATGTAGGGATATCTCCCTCCCTCGGATCTAGTCCCCGTTCGGGCGGGATTAACTTCCATCAACGGTGAAACCCTGACGGAGAACTTCCCCAATCCTACTAAAGAGGAACGGGTGTGCTTTGTTTCTTTCCTGCTGAGAGGTGTGAGATTTCCGATTCATCCCTTCCTCGGAGGTCTTCTGGAGTATTATGGCCTCCAACTGCACAATTTCATGTCGGGCCATCCTGCACATTGCAGGCTTTGTTGCTCTTTGCAAGTTGTTCCTAGGCTGCGAGGCCCATTTCGAGTTATGGAGGAAATATTTCTGCCTCGTCCCCCGCTCCCAAGAGGGATCCATATTCGAGGTGGGCGGCGCCGAAGTATGGCGCATAGCCAGAAGAGGAAACCTGTCCGGCACTCCGAAGAAGGCATCCGAAGAGTGGCCCTCAGGGTTCTACATCGAAGATGTTCTCCCGGACCCAATCCGGCAAGGTCTTCCTGAATTTTCCATTGCTCCTTTAAAGAAGCGCGCCAGCTGGCATCCCCGAAGCTATGAAGAAGACAGTGCAGAGATTAAGAGGCTAGCGAACAAGATCAGAATACTCGCCCACTCCGGACTATCCGTAGTTGAGGTAATGGTGATTTCAATAACGTGATGCGTCCAGCCACTTCAATTCACAAGGCTTCCCATGTGGCATTACAACGGGGAGGACGACGCATCACGCTGTGGGTGCAAGGGTCCGGACTTCCGCTTTGGGCGCCATATTGGCTGATCTTTACAAAGGGGAGAAGGAAGACTTCACTCGCCTTAAATGTCGAGAATATTTCTCCATATATAACCCCATCGAT
Organism: Triticum aestivum; assembly: GCF_018294505.1. NCBI lineage: Eukaryota > Viridiplantae > Streptophyta > Magnoliopsida > Poales > Poaceae > Triticum > Triticum aestivum. Next base: position 604,069,523 of record NC_057804.1, read on the forward strand.
TGGGTAAGTTTTCAATCATAGGCTTCACTCAATCTTTTTCTCTAATTAAGCTTAGCCAAATTTTAATACGGCTATCCTTAACAGGAATGGAGAAAGGTCATCGCAGGGATCTACAGCCCCGTTCCACAACCGGAGAACCATAGTTGAGACCTAGATCCCGGATTTGAAGAGGATCCAGATATATTTATAGAATTGAAGGAAGGAGTCTTTCATCAGACGAGCTACGACGGCACGGAAGTGGCCATTATAGCCGATTACCGCGGCCTTCTCCCCTCCTCCCATGTAAGTACCCAGGAGACACCCTCTCAAAGAGAGTTTTCCCCTTGTGACTCACCTGCCGCACTGTATCATGCTCCCAAGGGGCGACGCTCATCCCATCATACTACGGCAAAGGCGTCTTCTAGGAAGACGACACTCGCACAGGGCTCGTCTTTGAAAAGAAAGGCAAACGACGATACTGCCAGGCCCTCTTCTTTGTCAAAGAGGTATAATTATTTAACACGCACTCAGTGGATAGATCAGACGGTGACATTTCCTGCTGTGCCATATCGTAGGAGGAGCGTACGTCGGACTGTATCCAGAGACCTAGTCGACCATGCGCAGACTAATCCGGCCCCGGACCCTGCCACAAGGACTGGAGGGGATGCGGGAGCAATGCCGGATTGTCATCTCCCAAAGGATTCGGATAATGTATTCGTCACGAACTCCGAAGTAGAGAGTGCGATGAATCATCGGCGGCGGAGAGCGGCTATGCGTGACCGGAATTTCACCGAAGAGGCTTTCAACCCTTTCAGCTCAACGGATGCTTACATCCGAGCTGCCCGGGATGGACTTGCTGGAGCCACTCACCAGCTTTCAAAGGATATGCGGGTAAGTACTTTTTATGCAGATTCAATAAGCATATACCAGTAGCCCCCAAGTCTTGAAGCAGTTGGCCCAACTAATTTAAGGGTCGTTACATTCTCAGGTACTCACGAAGAGAAATAACACATTATCCAAGGAGCTAGAAGAATGTCGAACTAAGCTAACTGTTGCCACCGCCGAACTGGAAAATTTAAAGAAATCCAAGAAGGCACTTGATGGTAAGTACAATAGCAGCCCGGAAATAAGGTTCCGTGCCTACAACGATGTTGCTTAACTATGCATCGTTTCATTGTTAGGTTTGACAGATCAGCTGGAGGAGAGGCTAAGGGCTGCTCAAGAGGACAAACAACATGTCGAAGGGCAAGAAGCCGCTGGTCAACGTGTATTGACACGGACCATTAATGAGAAGAACAAACTAAAGGATGCAAATATTAGGCAAGCCGAAGAACTGAAGGATTTAAGAGCCCAACTATCGGATGCTTTGAAGGAGAACAGGAAGCTGAAAGGCGGCATATTCGGTATGCTCTTTAACCTCACTTTCACACGGTCTCCTATTTGAAAATTCTATAAGTTTGTTTCTGTAGGTGTGCTAACCGGACGTCCCGAGGGAGAAGTGTCTGGATTCCAAGGCGGCCTGCTACAAGAGCTATCCAAAGTGCATGAGCGAGCTCGGAAAGCATTGAGGAACATGGCTAAGGCTTTATGGCCATCTGATCCACCTCCAGGAAGTATGGAGGAGCTCGTGAATTTATTCAAGGGAGCTCGTCGCCGTTTTGAGCTATGGAAGATATCAGCATGTCGGGAAGGTGCACGAGAGGCCTGGGCCATGGTGAAAACGCGGTACACCAGACTTGATCCGAATCATATGGCCCGGGTCAGACCTCAGGGACCAGATGGACAAGAAATTCCTGTTAGCTTAGTGTACGACCAAGTAAAAATAGCCGCTAAGTTTTCTCAACAGGATTGTAAACTAGACAACTTGTTAGAGGGTCTAGAAGAGGAAGAAGTTTTTGAGTCCGAGTAGCAATGTACTTTTATCAACAAACTTATCTCCAGCCGAATTGTAAAATGATTGTCATGGCAGACCTTCTGCTTCAACCTCCGAAACCCAAGGTTTGGAGTGTTTCCGGATATTATACCGTCGGTAAACAGCAAAGTATGTTTGGAAACCAGGCAGTCCGGTCATAGTTGCTTGAACAGACAAGTTGTATTTGGAGAGTTATGTTATATTACATTTGACCGTAAGAAACATCTTCCAGAGAGAATAGTTCCGTTAAGGGTTCCTCTCCTTGGGCCAGCATGCGTTTTTGTGCATGCCAGAGCTGTAATATTAAGAATCACAGTACTCGCTATGATTTGGGGGCTCATATTGCTGTGAGGGCAATTCATCTTTTGTCCGCTGACCAATTATTCCCTTAAGAACGCTAGCTTTCGGCTTCACCCGTCTGAGGTACACGTACGGATGACCCGGTTGTAACAATCGCAGAGGTGCTACCTTTATGCCCTAGCCGAACAAGTGGGAACGTAGGGCGTAAGCACAGGAGCCAGGCAACCTAGCTTGGCGAAAACTTAAGTCATAAAGGTGCATATAATGGCGAAGACAAGACACATATGAGTAGACAACACATATATATGGTGAGCTTGATGCTCGAAAAATAATAATGATAATAAGCTTCTGTGAAAAGAAGCCCCCAGGTATTATGGGGTTTGTACATTTAATGATGTATGCCCCTCAAGTATGCGGTTTATCCAAACACTGGCTAGAAGTCGTATAAAAACGAAAAGAAAAAAAGGTGGCAGGGAGAAAAGAAGGGACGAAAAAGGTATAAGTGTGAACTTAGGCATAGAATCTTCGAAGCCGGGCAGCGTTCCATGGGTTTCGTTCCAAACAATTATCCGAAGCGTTGCGAAGGCGATAGGCTCCTCCAGTGAGAACTTCATCTATAATTAAGGGACCCTCCCATTTGGGCTTGAGCTTGTCCTTTTTCTTCTCTGGCAGGAGTAGAATGAGTTCACCAACATTATAAGTGTTTGCCGTACTTCCCTGCTTTGATATCGCCGAACTTGCTATTGGTAGAATGCAGAGCGGGCCTTCGCGACGTCGCGCTCCTCCTCCATGTCGTCCAGATCGTCCTGCCGATCGATCTCGGCTTCTCTCTCTTTGTACATGCGCATTCGAGGTGAGTCATGAATAATGTCGCAAGGCAAGACTGCCTCCACGTTGTACATCATGAAGAAAGGTGTATATCCGATCGTGTAATTGGGCGTGGTCCGCAGCCCCTAGAGTACGGAATCGAGTTCCTCGAGCCAGTGCTTGTCTGATTCTTGCAGAGATCGTACTAGTATGGGTTTGATGCCGCTCATTATCAGGCCATTAGCCCGTTCGACCTGACCGTTTGTCTGAGGGTGATATACGGAGGCGTAATCAAGCTTGATGCCCAAATTAGCGCACCAAGTTTTTACCTCATCAGTCGTAAAGTTAGAGCCGTCGTCAGTAATAATACTGTGCGGGACACCATAATGGTGTACGACACCGGATATAAAGTTTATAACCGGTCCGGCTTCGGCCGTTTTGACTGGTTTGGCTTCTGTCCACTTAGTGAACTTGTCGACCATAACCAGTAAATATTTCTTCTTATAGCTTCCCCCTTTAAGGGTTCCGGCCATGTCTATCCCCCAGACCGCAAAAGGCCAAGTAATGGGGATTGTTTGTAGGGCAGTGGGCGGCATGTGGCTTTGATTGGCGAAAAGATGGCATCCAACGCAGCGCTGTATGAGGTCCTATGCGTCTACTCGGGCCGTGGGCCAAAAGAAACCCGTACGGAAGGCCTTACTTACAAGGGCCCGAGCTGCGGCGTGATGGCCACCAAGACCGGCGTGTATTTCAGCCAAAAGTTGACGTCCCTCTTCTTCAGAGATACATACATCTTTGAAGTACTCCGGTAGTACTTCTCTTGTACAGTTCCCCCTCATGAACTTTGTAGGCCTTCGAGCGTCGAACAATACGACGGGCCTCAGTCTGATCATCAGGGAGCTCATTCCTAGTAAGGTAGGCGAGGAAAGGTTCAGTCCACGAGGCAACTATAGCCATGATTTCGTGGGCCAATGGTGTTAGTTCGGTGCCCGAACCCCCGATGATATCGGAACTGTGTTCAGAATCTAGGGGTATGATCGGCTCCGGAACGGTGTTACCGCTTTCGTCCTGCCACACTATGGATGGCTTGAAGAGCCTCTCCACAAAGGTATTAGGTGGGACGGGGTCACGTTTGGCGCCCATGCGGGCAAGAATGTCCACAGCTTGATTACTCTCTCGAGCCATGTGATGAAACTCGAGCCCCTCAAACCGAGCTGATATTTTGAGTACGGCGTTGCGGTAAGCCGCCATCTTCGGATCTTTTGTGTTGAATTCTCCGTTTATTTGGGATATTGCGAGGTTTGAATCCCCACGCACCTCGAGGCGTTGTATGCCCATGGAGACGGCCATCCGAAGACCGTGCAATAGGGCCTCGTACAAGGTTGTCAGAATCGCGATTCTGTTATACGATTCTACGACTTTACGATCCAAACAAACCACTCTGATTCTACGATTTTAATTCATAGAATCTACGTTTTTACGATCCTGATAGTGAAGATTCTACGATTTGCGATCCTACCATCGGAGCTCCGATCCGATTCAAAATCGCGATTCTAACAACCTTGGCCTCGTATTCGGCTGCATTGTCAGATAGGCGATTGCGCGCGTGTATGGAGTTTCCTCTCCGTTCGCACCATCCCGCTCCTCTGCATCTTGTCGCCTTGACCTAGTGCTCCGTCGGCACCTCGATGCCATCCCCTTCCTCCCCTCCTCTGCAACCACCATGGTGACGGGATGGAATGACACCTTGCCGCGAAGACGAAAGGTTTGGAGAAGAAGAACATCTCAGAAGAGCGCCTTACCGCCTTCTCCAGTGGCGGATTGTGGCGGCGGCGGCGGCCTCGCCAGTGGGAACCCTAGCCGCCAGTCGGGGGGAAGAAAAGGAGACGCGAGGGAGGAAGTTGTGTAGGATGACAGCATTCTATTCTCTCTCTTTTGTCCCCACACACAACGTGTTTTCTCTCCCTCTACTATTCCCTTGCCCACATGGAGATAACGAGAGGGCGCACATTGCGCGACTGTTAATGGGTTTAACTAGTGGTTGGGCGTGCCCATGATGCGCCGCCTGAGAGGAATCTCGGCGGTGCCAGGTAGGACACGCCCCTTTCACTTTCCTATTTGTACTTTGCATGAGACTGAAAGTACAACACTACAAGTTTCTAACTGGAAGAATGAACAAGAGCTCTGACATTACGTATCAACTGGCAGGAAGCAGTCTTAGAGGTTTACGTGAGCGATAGCATACATGATACTGGTTCAAAGGTAACGGTCAGGTCCACATCCCAAGGGTCGGACTAGCTACCACTTTGGTGTCACTAGACCAGACGAGCCGGCCGAATCCGAATCCGTTCATGCATGGCGGCTTCCCTCATGGTGTAGCTCTTCTTCTCGCCCACCTTGGTTATGGTCAGCGACTCAGTGTTGATCGACATGCTGCCCGCCGTTGCGGTGGCCATCACCATATGTGTCGAAGACGCACATTAATCCTTCCACTGCTGCAGAAATGAGTTTACTCTACTGGTTCGGTGCAAATCGAACATGTCCAACAAAGAGTGATAAATCAGCACAACAATAACTGGTAACCACCCAATCTAGAACCTGTACTGAATAAATAGCATCTCGCTGAAATGAAGTCAATACAAAAGTATAAATATTTTAGACAGTAATGCCAGCAAAAAAGTTAACAAAACAAAAGTATGTGATAACACTAATTTCCACTGTAAAACAACATGTACGTGTAAAACCCTGTAGAATGCACATACATGTGTTACATCGTCCATGTGGGATCCTCTAAGCAAGCTATTTGTTTTGAATTTGCCCAGGCCCATAATTAGAACCTAAAATCAAGCAACTTGAGTGGGACTCAACCTGAATAACCTCATGAAACCTCATCTTTTTTGCTCTAACAGATGACATATGAACTAAAACCACAACTTCTGATAGAAAAGATATTGTAAAGGAAAACCTGAACTATGTTGGCAATTAGTCCCTCCGCAACTTAATATAAGACGTTGCAAAAAGCTGGTAGTGATCTGGAGGTTAAAGAAAAGGATATCGCAGCAACCACTAACAAGATACAGGATTGTGAAGGGCTTATTGTGCTCAGAGAACAAGAGTCAGCCATGGCAAGTTACAAAAGGCTCCGGCTGGACTCCTCTGCTGCTAGAGCAGAATTGATTGCTGCAACCGAAACAGATGACAGTGAGGAAGTGGAGATCTTACACAAAGAAGCTGAAGCCACGGAATCTAAAGCGCTAGAACTGAAAACATTATATAACCTTCAGTTGGATAGCGACGAATATATACTTCAGTATGTAGTTCGTAAGTCAGTATTATTTCAATGGATAGCGACGGATATATATATTTTAGCATGTATTTCATAAAAAAATCAACACGGTAGCACTTGTTCTACTTCTACAATATATACTTAATATTGCATAAATAAGTTGATGAATCGAATTCGGCTTGTTCTACTTCTACAATATATACTTCATAAGTTCATATTGCATATATAAGTTGATGAATCAAATTTCTGCTTGTTCTACTTCTACAATATACACTTCATATCGCATCAACCGGGTGACATTCTCACAACCAAGCTTACTCTGTATTATTTGTTGTTTGAATTGAAGCTTTGGGTAAAAATAAACTGAAGTATACCCCTAAACTTTGATGGACCCCGAACATGCCATTTGATCAATTTCAAACGGGAGCAAGATGAAAACCTGAACGGTGCCTTGGTTAGTCCCTACAGATAGGTGGGTGCTACGCTGCGCCCAACTAACAAACAGTGTGGTCCGCCCCCAAATCATAGAGCTTGGCGACCTTGTGGAGTTAAAATTTTGTTTAGGATCCCTCTTAGAGTTTCAGAATAGAAATCAGATAACATTGGTTGCACACACCTTGCAGTTGCATTCCACGGGTAGACGCAATTCCCCGATCTGACCGAGAGGACATTGTGCGAAGACCAGTCCACGAAGTTGAGGTAGAAGTCGTCCTGCAATACGGGCGCATACAGAACACCTAGGAGGAGAATTCCATTTTCGTGAGATTTTCTATTTGAGCATGAATTTAAATATAATAACAGATACTCTTGGAATACCAATGGGAATGAAAAACAAACAATAACCGTAAGAGATTCATCTGCAGGAATATGCAATTAGCACAACAATGTGTAACAGCAGCAACAGAGTATTCATGGCATGGAAGCAAGCATAACGCAACTATCCCCAAGATTTAGAATGCAGAAATATGTTCCCTCGAGAAGCACAACCAGGACACAAGATCCAATGAAACTAAATTTGGTCTATCATCCATATCTTGTTCAACCATATATAGGCCATCTTGTTGCTTGATACGACACTAAAACAAGTAAAGGTAATATACTATGCTACCATATAGAGTCACTGCCAGAAAATCAGCTGCATCTCGTCCATTAAATCTATCATAAATTCTACAAATGAACCATCTATTTTTCTCAGAGCACACAGTTTGGACTCTATCCTCTCCGGCTGCTCCACCAGCCATGTTTACCTCGGAACCAATCAGAAAATTGGATGATCCAGTTGTTGGAGCACTGGATCTCCAAAGATTTTTACTGATTTAAAATATGGAACTCTCAGTTAATGCAGGGCTGCCTTGTGAGGTGTGAGGTGGATATCAAATCCAACCTTCACATAGATGGAGAAGAGACGATTTTTCTGAAAGAATTTGGTCATAGCAACCTGCAGTCCACCATTGCAAAAGACAACAAGGGAGTTCAATAATACCTGAACTGAACTACACATTAATCAATGAAGAAATAAATAATGTACCATAAGAGATTCACTTGCAGGAATATGCAATGGTCGGCACAACAATAAATAAATATGTAAACGCACTAACAGAATATCCCTAAACTGAACTGAACAGAGACTGTGAGTGAGCAGTTGTTGATAGCACACAACACAAAGACGTGGATAGGATGCTTATGGTTTCAACAGATCCTGCTCTTGCCCTCACAAAGATCAAACCGAAATACAAGCAGCATCCGGAGCGCGCGGGGGGGGGGTCGGGTCGGATTCAATATATCGTCTTCGTGTAAACACGCTGTCCTTGAAATGCTACCTGCAGCCAGCACCGTGGTTCCAATAGCAGGTCCTCCTCCTGGATCGAATGGCCCTGCTACAATGAAGCTGGAGACGGGATGATCTGGCCGTCTCCACCGCCTGACTCCCAGTGCCGTGTCAACCTTGGTCCCACTGGTACTGCATCTGGTCCGCCGCGCCCGCGCCGCTCGACGGCCTCGGTGACGCAGGAGAGCGGGCAGGAGGCGTCGAGGAGGAGCGCAAGAGGCGCCGGAGCGGCGTCGGCGTCCCGGTCCTGACGGATCTTGACACCTCTGATTCAAATCATCTGGCCTCCCACAACCTCAGAATCCACTGCCGAACTTTGCGTCGAGATCGCCGTCACCCATGGCTCGCCGTCCTGAGTGGAAGCCGTCCTTCTGCCTACCCCTCAGTCTCGAGGTGGATTTCGGGATGGGGCAACCCAGGCAGGGTGAGGAGAGGAACGGGGAGGAGAGGGCGTGGGAGAAGCGGCGGAGCCGGTGGCGCAGCGACTCGGGCGAGGACGAGGCGAGGGGGAGGGGAATGGCAGAGCGGTGAGGGAAAAAAATTATATGAGACCAGGTCTCACGGGTTACCAAATGAGACCCATTTTGATGGATGACACGTGGCATTTGCAAATCACAAAGCATTTGTCCCATCTTGATGGAGGAAACGTGTAGGTTTACATGTTTTATCAAGATTTTTTTACCTCAGCGTTGCACAGTAATTTTGTCAACGTGGATGCGACGAGGAGGCGCTCTTTGCGCGGCGGTTAATGGGTTAAATACGAGGATGATGCAGATGCCTTTTGGTGTTTTGAGATGCTACTGAGAAGTCTGCATATGCTGCGTGTGCGTGCTCGTCCTCTGCTCAGAGACCGTCAAGGCTCTCGACCTCAGCCAACTATCTGCTAAAGATAACGTGGCAGCCACCAGCTTGTGGTCGCTCAGCATGCGCTCCTTCCGGTTACACAGCAACCACGACAAGATGATCGTGGTGGTCTTGGCTTTTAGGATGGAGGCCTTCTGCTGCATTTTCTCATGGACGGACCGACCAACGCAGCATTCCTAGCTGCAATTTCTTTGTCGTAGAAGCTGAAAGTATATGGCCTGAATTTATATTATAGAGTGTATGTATGAGAACTGATTCAGAATATGTTGGTCATTTGCGTTCTGAAGCTCTTTTCTGTATGATTTCTATGGGAGAGGATGATACATGAGCCAGTAATAATACAACTAAAGTTTGTGAACATATCATTACAAAATGGTTGGCTAGATAATGTATGCATTCTACTATGGTCATTTTTCTTTGTAGCTATACACTTATTTAGAATACTGTACAATTTTTTATATAGCTCATTTTGTTAGGAATGATAGTAAAGCGAGGTATATTTTTCTACTTGTCGATCTTCTATCCCCTATCCACCCTCTTTTCCTCATGTTCCCACTTTCAAAGAATGGACGTGGACCTGTGGGTTATCGAGGGCATTTGGAATACTTTTCTCCCTTGCACGGACATAGCTAATACTCCCTCCGTTCCTAAATATAAGTCTTTTTAGTGATTCTACTATGGACTACATACGAATGTATATAGACATATTTTAAAGTATAGATTCATTCATTTTGCTCCGTATATAGTTTTTTATTGAAATCTCTAAAAAGACTTACATTTCGGAACGGAGGGAGTATAACATAAAGCCAGTACCCAGGCTAAACAAGAGAGTGACTCATCACCCCAACTGCTGGTCGCACCGTAGCTTGAGTATATATGCACGTAATACCGACAAAGTAATAAACATACAGCTTTATGACACGCAAGTCTTTCACTTCTATTTTAGAAAAAAACCGCATCCAAAAGATACATTGGCACCTGACGATCATCATGATAATCAAAATCACGAACATACTAATTCTCATATAGGTTGCTCATCTATCAAAATCATCATAACCCAAAAGAAGAAAGAAAATTTGTGTACCAGATCATCTTGAGATGCAAAGAATATATGCGAACGCCTGTCAGAGACACCTTCCTATCCATTTCCCCAGTAACGCTACTTCGCTCATTTCTATCCGATACCGATATTCACAAAACAGTTTCTTCCTGTAGTTACGTGCTTAAACAAACAAGAAAATAATGTTCCGTCTCATCAGTTGCAGCTTATTAACGACTCCCTGTATGAGAAACCAAATATCAAGCTGGGCAGGGAAGGTGGTTAATATCATCAGTGGTATAGAGGTAACTCTACTCCATGCCCCAGAAGCCCAAATGGCATTTGTTTTTTCTTTTGCAATCAATACAAAAAACTATCACATGATTTGTTAATCAAAGTGATATTATTTTGAGGTCAAGCGTTCAATCCAACATACAAAAAGGAGTAAAGGACAAGCTAGTTCTCACCGCCCAGTCTATATCTACAGCTCTGAATTACTGTGGATAGTGAATAGGTCATGAGACATGAACCCGTGCCCTAATTAGCTCTGGATTATTATGAAACATCACACAGAGACCATGGGTCAACCAAAAAGAACAGTCACATAGCATGAACTGATGCTAATGCAAGCATGACTGCAGCCTATAACATAAATCAATGATCCTTGAGTAAATAACTAAATATGCATATGCAAGCTATCCAAGATCATCTGGAGATGCAAGAATATATGCTCACATCTGTCAGAGATACTTGCCTATGTTGTGATGCAATAATATATGGTAACATCTGTCAGGGACCCCTGTCTATCCATTTTTCCAGTTATGCTACTTCGCTCCTTTTGATTCGATATAGGAAGCAGTTCCTTTTATGGCTAAGTACTAAACAAACAAGAAAACAGGCGCTCGTTCCATCGCATCAGTTGCAGCTTATTAACAGCTCCCTGTATATTTTGGCAAAAAAGGAAACAGCTCCCTGTATGAGAAACCAAATGTCGAACTGGGCAGGGAAGGTAGATAATACCATCAGTGACATATAGGTAACCACTACAGGGTCCAGAAGCTCAAATGGGGTTAGGTTTTTCTTTGGCAATCAATACAAAAAATATCACAGGATGCATTTATGTACTGCGGAATGCTGAAGCTTAAGCACATGGTTTTGCCTTTTCCAAGCTGTTGAAATCTCCCAAATGAATTAAATTTTACCTTTATGTAGAAGCCAGGAAGATCACTGATAATTGTAAAGCAGAAAAAACAGATTTAGTACATGTTCATTTCTACTACATTGCTAGCAAGGCAAAAGAAATAGTTTATGTGTCAAAGCAAATTTAGAACATGTTCCCAACACAAGGAATGAAATCGGGTGGGATCAAAGGTGCCGCGAGTATCAAAGCCTTAACAGTGGACACACCCAGTCAGAGAACAGGACAAATTCTAATTTCAACGAACAAATAATCTAAGAAACTACTCCTGTGCTGCTGTGCTTTACCATATGAAAGGGCGTGTATTCTTGTTGCAGTCATTACCAGTATGGTTGATATCATCCAGTGCTTTATGATTTACGTATCGTTTTTCTTCTAGAAACGCACAGAAGAAGCACTTTAAATGTTTTTCTTCTAGAAACGCACAGAAGAAGCACTTTAAATAGATAAATAGACGTGCACAGTACCTATTTTCAAAGCTCTTCATGGAAGTGCAAGCATTGCAGCAGTTAATGATTGAACAACTTCATGGCGTATTAGACATCCAGGAAGATAACTATATGGCTCAATCCTCTATAGCACTATGCTCCCTAATTTTTTAAGGCCTCACATTCAATTGAGGTCTCCAATTAAAATTGGGTCACTCGATTTTGACTGTGTCAACAATTTCTCAAGGAGTTCTCTAATGCAATTCTTTTAATTTACTATGCTCCTTAATTTTGAAGCTCTCCCGTTCGATTAAGATATTCAATTTTAGAATTGGTTCATATTTTGACTAGATCAACGATTTCTCAAATCAAACGGCAGCAACCGGAATATAAAAACGTATCAATCCCGTACGACCTGTCATAACCTAGAAAAAATAAGCGCCAACATATGATACTATAGCACCAATATAGTACATGCGAACCGAGAAAAATTCCCCATACAATTATGGGTTGATTAGCAGATAACACAGAAACACACCGCGAAAGACCCACCAAAACACCGCATTTATAAGTAAAAAAGAAAACACACTCCCATCATCTCTCCCACTCGCCAAACCAAATATTGCCTCAGTTCCAAAATATAAGCTGTATTCATTTTGTCAAAAGTCAAATTTCTTTAAGTTTGACCAAGTTCAGAGCCAAAATTATCGACTCCCACAATACTAATTATATAAAATATGAAAAAATGATTTCATGATGAATCTAGTGATACCGATTTGATATTATGGATATCGATATATTTCTCTACAAATTTGGTCATATCTTAAAGAGGTTTGACTTTTCAAAAAACTAATCACCGTAAATTTTGAAACAGAGGGAGTACAAAAATACGAAAACCCAACAACACCAATGGCACAGCAAAGCGCGCCCAACCCTTCTAGTATAGGTGAATAACGCAGCAAAATAAACAGGCCATCTTGTATTTTGCAGCAAATGTTCAAGCATGCAAATCTGTAAATGCATAGGCATTGGAGTAGTATCCTGAAACAGAATAAAAACAACTTCTTATTTACAACTCTTGGATTTGATATATCACCCCTGTGAAGAACAGACATCACCACTGTAAGAAACAAACACTGTGGATCTTATCAAACAGCTTTTGGAAATGTACACCGATGTTAGAGAAAAGCATAGTTAAAGCTTCTAAACTAAAGATTGTGACATTTTTTCTCCAATAAAGAAACAACAATCCCGCTGTAAGTTGTCAGAACTCAGAACAATTGGCCCAAGGAACTTCCAACAAATAATAAAACCATCTACAGTGGCAAGCACGGGCTTTACTCCTATCCTAACTCTGCAATGTTGAGCAAGATTTTACCTCTGCGCTTTGCACCTCATCCTATGCCGGGTAAAGTCTGAAACATACTTATATATCTTGCTACACCCAGGCGTCCTGCATTTATAGGGCTTTTCCCCTGTATGAACTTGGAAATGATCAGCCAGAGCCCATGTCCACTTGAAAGCCATACTGCAACCTTCCCATGGACACTTGTAAGGTGCCTCCTCGTTGTGAATGCTCTGGTGGCGTCTCAGATACTTGTGGGATCGAAAATGTTTGCCGCATGACTTGATCGTGCACATGTTCTTCTTGTGGACAGAAAGTTCGGCTCTTTTCTTGAATGTCATGTGGCAGTAGTCAATGTCACATTCAAATCGTCCCTTCCGCTTTTTACCCTTGCTTGAGGCTGAATTGTCCACAAGACCTCTCTTTATGTCGGCGAGTTTAATGTCTGCAGATTCAGCGGTCGACATCGCACTCTCACAAGGAACAGTTATGTCAAATGTCGCCTTTTCCTCACACTGACCATAGATGTCACCATCACCCATTTCAAGTTGGTCTGTCTTTGTTTCTTCCATATCCAGCTTTCTTTTACCTCTGCGCCTAGCATAACATATGACATCAGATCTCCCTGATTTACCAACACTTCTAACAACTACGCCTGATGCACATGAAACACCGGGTGCGTCATCCTGTGGTATTACTTCATCAAAAGCTAGACTCTTGTCTGTAACAGGACAAGTGCTCATGGCATTCACATAACCAACATCTCCCTTGTCGTCTCTAGAAGGTTGCACTTCGGTGGCAACAGACTCTCCTGCATTTTCAATCTGCACATTGGCACTATCCAAATCGCAGTCAAGAGTTTCTGGCTCATTTAAAGCAGCATCACCATCTCCACTACAAGCTTGGCCAGTAACTTCTGGTTCTGAAGCAGCATCGGTAGCAATAGAAACTCCCCGTGTAATTTCCAATTCGGTAGATTCATTTAAAAGAGAAGGACGACCTGTATCTTCTGGTTCGATGGAAACTTCAGTGTCGAGGTTAGCACCTCCTGTAACTCCTGTCTCAGTGACAAGAGAAACTCTTCCTATAAGTCCAGGATGAGTTGTAGCTTCAGTAACAAGTGAACCTAACAGTACTGAATCCATTTCAGCAGTAGATTCATTCGCAAAAGAAGGTCCAATTTTAATTTCTGGTTCTGCAGTGCCTTCATTGTCAAGGGGAGCTCCAGTTGTAACTTCCAATGCGGTGACTACATCTGCTGCCTCAGCTGCAGGTTCACTCACAAGTGAACCTGCCTCTGAAGCCTCTCGCTCAGTAGCAGCTCCATTAGCAAGAGAAACTCTTTCTGGTAGTCCTGGATGAGTTGCAGCTTCAGTAACAAGGGAACATGAGTGTACAAAAGCCATTTCAGCAGCAGAATCATTGGCAGGAGAAGCTTCCATTTTAATATCTGGCTGTGCAACACCTTTGTTGTCAAAGGAAGCTACAGTTGTCACTCTCAGAGCGGCGACTACATCTGCAGCCTCAGTTGCAGTTTTAGCAGCACATTCATTGACAGGAGAAGCTCCCATTTTAATATCTGGCTCTGCAACACCTTGGTTGTCGAGGGGAGCTCCTGGTGTGGTGACTAAATCTGCCGCCTCAGTTGCAGCTTCAGAAGCAGATTCGTCAACAGGAGAAGCGCCCATTTCAATATCTTGCTCTGCGACACCTTTGTTGTCAAGGGGAGCTCCAGTTGTAACTTCCAACGCCATGGCTACATCTGCTGCCTCAGTTGCAGCTTCATAAGCAGATAAATGGATGGTAGGAGCTCCCATTTCAGTATCTGGATCTGCAACGCCTTTGTTGTCAAGGGGAGCCCCGGTTGTAATTCCTGATGAGGTGGCTACATCTGCTGCCTCAGTTGCAGCTTCACTCACAAGACAAAGTCCCCCTGAAACTTCTGTCTCAGCAACAGCTTCATCGGCGAGAGAAGCTCCACTTATAACTTCTGGCTCGGCAATCGATCCACTCACAAGAGAAACTCCCGTTGAAACTTCTCGCCCCCCAACAGCTTCATTAGCAAGAGAAACTCCACTCATAACTTCTGTCTCAGTGATCGATCCACTCACAATCACAAGAGAAGCTCCCCCAGTAACCTCCGGGTTGGTGACAGAGCCATTCGCAAGAGGAGTTGCCACTCCAACCTCCTGCTCAGCAGTAGCTTCATCAACAACATGGGCTCCTTCCATAACTACCGGCTCAGTAGCAGCTTCCCTGACAAGAGTAGTCTCCTCCATAGCTTCCGGACTCGCAGAACCTTTACTCACAGAGATGTCATGGTCTACCTCGCATTCTTGAGCTGGAATCATTTGTAAAACACCAAAAGAACAAATATTTCAAACATTCGTAGCAAGCCAATCATTTTTTTGAATGAAAAGCCAAGCATTCTTGTTTCAAGAATAGAAGCAAGCTACACGTTTTAAGTAGTGAAGTGACCCCCTAGGGCAGTAGGGTGTGGCAGCGTAGAACGCACGCACCTTCCAGGACAGGAGGTCGCTGAGGTAGGCGGGCGCGGTGGTCCTCGTCGCTCTTGAGCAGCTCGCCCTCCGGCTCCAGGCCGGCAATGTGCCCCTTGTGCTTAACCCCGTCCGGAGCAACCTGCGATTCCGCGGAACACACAACCGACCGTAAGGACCCCCGTTCCAGCCGAGTCAAAATCGCCACTTTCCCCATAGGCCGGGGCGATGTAATGCGGATGGGGGAGAGAGGGGGGGTAAGTACCTGCGGGTCGGAGCCGCGGGTGAGCTCGCAGATGGCGCAGTCGTCGGCGGCGGCGTGGAGCCAGGGCGCGGGCTGGGGCGGGGCCGCGGAGGCGGCAGCGGGGGCCGAGTTGGCGAGCAGGCGCGCGGCGTAGCGCCGGATGCGCATGGCGGTGGCCGCGGGGGCGGGGGTGGGACGGCGGGGCGGAGGGGTGGGGAATTTTGGGGGGAGCAGCACCGCGTGGGGAGGGGGAGGGGGAGGGAGAGGGGAAGGGGGAGGGAATTTTCTGGTGGCGTGGCGCGGTGGCTCCTCACGGGCCCGAGCTCCTGCTGGCTGTGGGGGGTGGGGGCTCGGCTCGCTCTCACCGCGGCGTCAGCTAGGGTTGCTGCCGTGACCCGACCAAATTGACGGGGCGCCGTCTGCCTCCTCCAGTGGGTGTGGTGCGGGTGTGGGTGGCCTCCGCGGAGAACGAAGTGCTCTTCTCCTTGTTCCTCTTGGGAAGCCCAACCGCCCGTCGAAACCGGGTGCCACTGAAATTACTCGTATTTTTTTACGTGGAAAGGCGGAAGGCCTGCCCATTTGGTTACGAAAATGCTAAAAATCTGATGTCAGATTTTTAAGGATGACAAATCAAATACTCCCTCCGTTCCATAATATAAAAACGTTTTTGACATTAGTGTAGTGTTAAAAACGTTCTTATAATTTGAGACAGAGGGAGTATTTCTCATGGCAAATAACTTGTTGTGAGCATGGCAATTTCATTCGGTGAGCATGGCAAATCCTGGCAAAAAAACTGAACATCTCCTGTAAAAAACCTGAATATGTCAGGATTTGTCATACTTGCTGAAGAGAATTGATAGGCTCGCGACACGTAATTTGCCACTACGAACTTTCGATTTTGCCATGTTTAAAAATTTGTAGCGCGGGAGACAAGTCTGGCAACCTTAGCCCCTCCCCCCTCGGTCGTCTCCCCGCGGGCGACATAGGTGGCCGCGCCGCCTCTCCCTCTCTCCCCCATCGCCGACAGGAGCTGCCGGGGCAAAGCCCCTCGCGGTGGCTGGCGGCGGGGCATCTCTCCCCCTCGTGCGCGAAAGGCCGGGATGGGGCGGTTGGTCATACTTCTCCAACGCATCTACTTTTTTAAACACTTTATGCGCTTGTTTTGAACTCTAATTTTAGTTTTGAATGGAACTAACCAGGACTAACCTTGTTTTACAGCAGAACAACATTGGTGTTGTTTTTTGTGCAAAAATAAAAGTTCTCGGAATTGGACAAAATTTTGGGGGAGATATTTTATTGAATATATAAAAAAATACTGGAGCAAACACCTGGCAGAGGGGGGCCACCAGCTGCCCACAAGGCAGGGGGCGCACCTACCCTCAAGGCGCACCCTGCTGCCTTGTGGGGCCCATATGCGGCCATCTGACCTAATTCTCGTCCTCCCAAAAAAATAAGAGAAAAAGTTTCATCACGTTTTACGATACAGAGCCGCCGCCACCTCATGTTCCTTCACCGGGAGGCCTGGTCTGTAGTTTGTTCGAGGCTCCGGAGGGGGCAATTCGTCGATGTCGTCATCAACAACCCTTCTTCATCAAGAACCTCATGATGCTCACCACTAGGAGTGAGTAATTTCATCATAGCATACTGGGGGTAGATGGAGATGGATGAGATTGATCTGTAATTGAGTCAATTTGTTATGTCTTGATTTCTAGTATCCACTATGTTCTGAGATTGATGTTGCTATGATTTTGCTATGCTTAATGCTTGTCACTAGGTTCCGAGTGCCATGATTTCAGATCTGAACCTATTATGTTTTCATCAATATATTTGAGTTCTTCATCCTATCTGCAAGTTATATGCATATGTTATTGTTCTGATCCGTAGACCCCCAAGGTAACAATAACAGGGATACTCTCCGGGGATGACTGTAACTTGAGGAGTTCATGTATTCACTAAGTGTTAATGCGTTGTTCTGGTTCTCTACTTTAAGGAGCAACTTAATTACCCTTAAATTTACATTAGGAACCCGTAGCCACGGGAGGGTAGGATAAAACATGTTATACAAGTTCTTATTATAAGCACGTATGACTATATAGTATATACGGAATGCATGCCTACATATGATTGATGAATTGGTGTTATTGTGTATCGCTCATGGTTGTGACTGTTACATGATGAATTTCATCCAAATATCCATTGCTACTCCATGCCTATGCTTTGGTCATATTGTCTTTGCTAAGTTACTACTACTATTGCTACTATTCCAACTGCTAAGAAACTGCTGCTACTGCTATTGTCATTGTTACCGCAGCTATCCAAACTATCATACTACTATACTACTAATATTTTGTTGCACATGAACAACCTCTCAGGTGTGGTTGAATTGACAACTCAACTGCTAAGGCTCATAAATATTCTTTGGTTTTCCTTGTGTCGAATTAATAAATTGGGTGAAATACTACCCTCAAAGAATGTCACGATCTCCTATACTTGTGGGTCATCAAGACATTTTGTTAGCGTCGTTGTCGAGGAGCATAGCTCTATTTATTAAGTTCGCTTGGGAGTTAAATATCTACTGCAATTTATATTCACTATGGAGACTTTGAGAGACTCTAAGACCAAGATCATGCCCCCTAAGGCAAGGGGACGTAAGGAACTGCCAACTCGTCTACACTTGATTCACCTTCTGTTCTAAGTCAACTTGCAACACAACCACCTGTTATTCAATCTGATATGTTGCAAGTAATAGAAACTATTGTGCTATTGATGATACACATGATCATGCTTCTACTTTACTTAATTAATCTTTGCCACTTGGTGAATTACTTGATGCTCATATTGCTAAAGCTAAAGAAACTAAAATTGATAAAAACTATGAATCACCTATTACACCTAGCACACCTACTAGAACTAAAACGTTCGATGCGCATGAAGGTTAAACTCTTGATGAGGAGACCGTTAAAGAACTATTTGCTTGTGAAAATAGGGAGGATCTTAAGGATTTAATAGATAGGCTAAAAGAAAAGGCTATGAACCAAATGATGAAATATGATCCTAAGTTTGCAACTTCTCCTATATTTGTTACGAATAAGGACCATGAATATGTTGATACTGAACTTATTACTTGGTAGAATCTGATCCTTTTCATGGCTATGAATCTGAAATTGTTGTGGCACATCTTACTAAACTAAATGAAATTGCCACCCTATTTGCTCAAGAGGAAAAGATTCAATTGTTTCCTTTCTCATTAAAGGGTGATGCTAAAGTATGGTTTAATGAACTTGCTCATGGTTGTGTGCGTAGTCCTAAGGATATGATTTACTACTTCACTAAAAAAATCCTGCTCATGAGAAACAAGCTGCCTTACAAGAAATTTATAACTTTGTGCAACTTGACTAAGAGCATCTCCCTCAAGCTGAGGGGGGCTTCTCCAATTATTTAGAAAAATGAAATACTTGATATCTTTTATAAATGACTAACCAATGCTTCTAGGGACTACCAAGATAGTTGTGTTGGCTGTGTTTTTAGAGAAAGATGGTTGAACAAGCTCGGGAATTATTGAATAATTTATTGGAAAATGTTGATGATTCCACACTTCCCGAACCACCACCCAAGCCAACTCCGAAGAAAAGAGGTATTTTATTCCTCAGACCAAAAGATATGCAAGAAGCCAAGAAATCAATGAAAGAGAAAGGTACTAAATCTGAAGATGTTAAGAATCTACCACCTATTGAAGAAATACATGGACGTGATATCCCGACACAGGTAGTAGAGGTAAATTCTCTTTATAGGTTTGATTAGGGCGACATCCCTTATAGCAAATCTCCAACTCGGTGCCTAGATGAATTTGATAACTTCATTGTTAAACAAGAAAATTTCAATATGTGAATAAGTGATCAATTGAAATGTGATTCTATTATGATCAAACGCTTGAGTGATGTACTTGTTAGAATTTCTAATGATATTAAAGGTTTATGTAAACATTACTCTATGGTTCACACTCAACTGGAACAAGTTTCTAAATCACAAAATGATTTGATGAAGGAAATGCCCAGTAAAACTAATGATCATGTTGTTAGAGTAATGACTAGATGTGCTAGAAGGACTCGGGAACCTTTTTATCCTGAGGGTCATCCTAAAAGAATTGAACAAGATTCTCAAAGAGTTAATGATAGTGCACCCAATTTTCCTATGAAGAAGAAGAAAAAGAGTTAATGATAATTCACCCAGTTCTCCATGGCTCGGGCAGGGGCACCGAGTTCGCGCACGGCTTGGTGGCGTGGTGATTATCCTGCGTCCTGGCGACTCACATACGTGCTGGTGGTGGTGCGGTAGCAGGGAAGGCCGATGGTGGCACGGTGACTATGTGGGCATGTGTCACGGATCTAGTGCAG
Organism: Triticum aestivum; assembly: GCF_018294505.1. Taxonomy (NCBI): domain Eukaryota; kingdom Viridiplantae; phylum Streptophyta; class Magnoliopsida; order Poales; family Poaceae; genus Triticum; species Triticum aestivum. The sequence continues at coordinate 604,089,645 of NC_057804.1, forward strand.
GTAGCGGTCCATGGTGGCCGGTGGCGCCCCGACGTGCGTGCGTGTAGACGTGAAGTGACAGGGCCTCTGCCATGGTCGTATCGGTTAGTGGACGCGGCGACGCAGTGGCGGCGGTCTGGTCTCTCCCCATTCTTCTCCTTTGGGCTTTGCTGCGGCTGGTGGTGTACCCGGCGATGTGTATCGACTCCTCGTTGCTTGAGGTGCACATGGCGGGCTGGAGTGGCAGGGGGACTCCAAGGTGGGAGGCACGAGCCTCTAGGCCTTGCCAATACCACGATGTGGAGGTCATAGATCGAGCGTAATGGCAGCCCCAGTCCCTGGTTTGGGTGGCTGATGGCCACCGGTGACTTCCCTCTGCCTAGATCCAGCCGGCTGGGCTCCAGTCCTGCCAAAGGGCGCATTCTGGGGCTGAAGGAGCACTCTTTTGCTTCTTTGCCAGTCAATGGTGTCGGGGGGTCATGGCGAGGGTGGTGGGATGGTTGAGGATGCTGAGGCGGCGACCCTGGAGGTGGGAGCCACGGTGCTTATGGGCGGAGCTCGTGGCTCGAATTTTGGCTGACTACCATGGTTGTGAGGGTGGTGTGATGGCTGGCTATCGCCGGTTGATAGTCGTGCGACAATTTGCCCGTACTAGCTTTTGGACGTGAATAGTGTTAGCTGGGTGAAAACTGTTAGGAAACATAGTAGAAAACAAAAAATCGTCCTACAAACGAACCAGACGCGCCCCAGGGGGGGCACGCCCCCAGGCTTTGTGGGCCCCTCGTGGCACCTCTTGGCCTAATTCCACTACTATAAATTCCCAAATATTCCTAGTACATCACAGAACCGCCCAAAAATACTTTTTCCACCGCAGCAAGTTTATGTTCTTTGGAGATCCAATCTCGAGACCTTTTTCGGTACTCTCCCGGAGGGGGAATCGATCATGGAGGGCCTCTACTTCAACCTTTCCGCCCTTCCAATGATGTGTGAATAGTTTATCATAGAACTATGGGTCCAAAGCTAGTAGCTAGATGGCTTCTTCTCTCTCTCTTTGATCTTCAATACAATGTTCTTGGAGATCTATTCGATGTAATCCTTTTCTGCGGTATGTTTGTTGGGATCCGATGAATTATGGGTTTATGATCAGATTATTCCTGAATATTATTTGAGTCTTCTCTAAACTCTTTTATGCATGATTGTTACACAAAAAAAGACACATCCGTGACATTTTAGGCCGAACGAATTTTTTTTGTCATGCTTATGACACTTCTATGATGATATTTGTGACAAAACCACGTATCATCATAGATGTGGTGGACTCCTACTTCTATGGAAAAAATCATGACAGAAAATTGGCTTTTCGTCCTGGGTGGGGCAGGGACGCACCTGCATGACATTCTTTGGGCCGTCCATGACGGAAAAAATCATGGTAGAAGCGAGGGCGTGGAAAATATCGGGGAGTTCCCGGTTACAATGGGTGGTCGGGGCCGAGCGATGCAAGGAGGATTGCACATTTCTCTCGTACACGTACGCGCATGTGTGCGGCATGTTGGGATCTAACTAAACCCGAGAGTGGCATTCGCTTACTGAACCCGAGTGATTGCACTAGCTACGTTATTGAACCCGAGCGATCGATCCCTTGGCTATTAACTGAACCCGAGTGATTCGTTTGCTACTACTGCTAACTGAAGCCGATCGAACATGCTGCCTCTTGATGAACAATGAACATTTTTGGGGGTTGGATGAACAGTTCCCGGTGGGGGTTGGATGAACAGGACCCCATGGCAGTAGAGGTCGTTGCCGCTGGATGAACAGGACCCCGATCGAGGAGGTGGGGTGGATGAACAGGACCCCGTGGAGGGCTGGTTGAACAGTAGCCGGTGGAGGCTAGATGACAGTAGCCCGTGGATGAACAGTAGTTGGTGGAGGCTGGAGGAAGTTGACGGTGGATGAACAGTAGCAGGTGGAGGCTAGAGGAAGTCGACAGTGGATAAACAGTAGCAGGTGGGGGCTGGAGCGAGGCAATAGGTGGTGGATGAACAGTAGCCCGTGGAGTCCTGTTTTGCGGTAAGCCACACCGCTCACGACGAACAGGGGCCCGTTTCGATCGTAGGCACTCCAACACAAGTCTGTTTCCTTCGTTTTGCGATACGCCGCACCCCTCCCGATCAACAACACCCCGTTTCGACCATAGGAGCTCGAACACAAGTCTGCTTCCTCCGTTCCGCGGTACACCACACCCCTCCTGATGAACATGACCCTATTTTGACCATAGGCGATCGAAAAGAAGGATGTTTCCTCTGCTCTGCGGTACGCCAGACCTCGTTTTGGCTGTTTTATCCAAGCCGGTTGGCTCCCGATGAAGAAGATGTATTCCGACCCAGTCGGTTGCCTCCCGATAAATATGACGTTGTTTCCTCTGTTCCGACCCAGCCGGTTGGTTGGCGATGAATAAGACGTCGTCGCTGTACACGTTAGAGACTCCGGTCGTATGTACGTATATAGCCGTATTTACTTTCTTGCAGCATGGTTGTATGATATATATAGATGGGACTGCACCTCTACTACGACACGTGTCGCTCCTTATTCGGCCACGGTTCACCGCTGCAGAGGGACCGATCGACCAGTATGTACGTACACGGTCGCGACCAGACAGACAATGCTACGTACACTTTGACCGGATGGGTGCTAGCTGTCAGGGAAGATAAGGAGGCACTTCCTTGCGTGGGAAGATATATCTGGCGAGTCCCAGCTGTCAGGTGGAAGAATTTTATTTTTCCCTGTAATAAGGACGCACTAGTTCCTCACTACTAGTCTAGTGGTCACGGAGGTGGACGACGACAATTTTGAGCCAATATTGCCCGTGGAAGCGCGCTCGTGTGATGTCTACTATGCAACTTTATTCTCATAGACACATGTTGGGCTTCCAAGCGCGGAGTTTTGTAGGACAGTAGCAATTTTCCCTCTAGTGGATGACCTAAGGTTTATCAATCCGTGGGAGGCGTAGGATGAAGATAGTCTCTCTCAAGCAACCCTGCAATCAAATACAAGAAATCTATTGTGTCCCCAACACACCAAATACAATAGCAAATTGTATAGGTGCACTAGTTCGGCGAAGAGATGGTGATAAGAGTGTAGTATGGATAATAGATACGAGTTTTTGTAGTGCGAACAATAAAAAACAGCACGGTAGTAAATGATAAAACAGAGCACAAACGGTATTGCAATGATGGAAAATGAGGCCTAGGGTGCATACTTTCACTAGTGCAATCTCTCAACAATGCTAACATAGTTGGATCATATGATTATCCCTCAAAGTGCAATAAAGAATCATTCCCGAGTTCCTATTAGCGGAGAACAAAAGATAGAAATTGTTTGTAGGGTACAAAACCACCTCAAAGCTATTCTTTCCGATCAATCTATCCTAGAATTCATACTAAAATAACAGCAAGCTATTCTTTTCGGTCGATCTAATCAAGAGTTCGTACTAAAATAATACCATATGATGCATATCAACCAACTCTAATGTCACCTAGATACCCCAATGACATCACGAGTACCCGTGAGTTAATTATACGATATGTATCAAATAATTTCAGATTCATAATACTCAATCCACACAAAGAACTACAAGGAGACACCAAAGTTTCTATCGGAGAAAAGATAATAAAAACGTGCATCAACCCCTACGTATAGATTACCCAAAGTCACCTCGGGAATCCGCAAGTTGAGTGCCATAACATATATCAAGTGAATCAAAATAATACCCCATTGTCACCACGGGTATTCATATGCAAGACATATATCATGTGTTCTCAGATCTGAACCTTCAATCCGACAAGACAAAACTTCAAAGGGTAAAGACACAATTCATCACAACAAGAGTAGAGAGGGGAGAAACATCATATGATCCATCTATGTTAACAAAGCCCATGATACATCAAGATCGTGACATCTCAAGATCGCACGCGAGAGAGAGATTAAACACATAACTACTGGTACAAACCCTCAACCCCGGGGGTGGACTACTCCCTCCTCATCGTGGTGGCCGTCGGGATGCTGAAGATGGCCACCGGTTATGATCTAGCCCTCCGGCAGGGTGCCGGAACGGGCTCCCGATTGGTTTTCGATGGCAACAAAGGCTTGCGGCGGCGGAACTTCCGATCTAGGGTCTCCCCAAGGGTTTTCGTAATATTTGGGAATTTATAGGGTGAAGAAGGGGTACGGGAGGCCACCGAGGTTGGCACAACCCACCAGGGCACGCTTGGGGGTCTAGGCGCGCCCTGATTGGTTGTGCCCCCCTCGGGGCATCCCCCAGGTGCTACTCTGGCCCAATGGTTCTCTTCTGGTCCATAAAAAATCCACAAAAAGTTTCGCGGTGTTTGGAGAACTTTCATTTCTGCACAAAAAACAACACCACTGTAGTTCTGCTGAAAACAGCGTCAGTCCAGGTTAGTTCCATGCAAATCATACCAAAACCATATAAAGTTATTGTAAACATGGCATGAATATTTCATAAATTATAGATACGTTGGAGACGTATCAACATCCCCAAGCTTAATTCCTACTTGTCCTCGAGTAGGTAAATGATAAAAGAAATAATTTATGAAGTGTGAATGCTAGCAAAGTGCACAAGTTTGATCAATCACAATTTCAATCACTTTTCGTAGCATCATAACATCAATTTTTTTCTTATAAAACTTCTCATGTTATAGTAGCAACCAATTCACATGTTAAGGTTCAAACAATGAATTCTCTTGAAACTCAACAGCCTATGTTCTCAGTCACCAAGCAATTGCAATTCAACTTATTCAACAGAGTCTAAGTAAGAGCTCCACATACTCAACCATCATATAGTCTTCTATGATTGCTAACACTCTTCGCGTACACATGAGCAAAATGTTTCAACCGGACACATAGAAAGATAGGGGCTTATAATTTCGCCTCCCAACGTATTCACCTCAAGGGTGATGTTAACAATAATAACTCATGCTACCCATATCCAAGTGGATATATGTGCCTAGATCTTTCCTCACCACATGATGCTTGCTAATGGAGAAAAATAAAAAGGAATAGAGAGAAAAACTTTGACTCTTGCATGAAAGTAAATACATAAAAGTAAAAGATAGGCCCTTCGTACAGGGAAGCAGAGGATGCCATGCGCATATTTGTTTGTATGCTCAACCCCTTAGTGCAAAAGAACATCACGTTATATTGCCCCTTATGATAGCAACCTTTATTATGCAGTCTGTCGTTTTTATTCTTTTGCCATCACAAGTTCGTACAACGCTCAATTTTCTCTTACACTAAAGGATCTAACACTTTTAGAAGCAATATTTATTGCCTTATTGCACCGATGACAACTTACTTGAAGGATCTTGCTCAATCCTTAGGTAGGTATGGTGGACTCTCAAAACAAGATTTGGGTTTAAGGGTTTTTGGATGCACAAGTAGTATCTCTACTTGGTGCGGAATTTTTGGCTAGCAAAGATAGGGGGCAAGCACCACAAGTTGTAGGATCTATGACAATATAACTTCTATGTGAATATAAACAAACATAAATCATTACGTTGTCTTCCTTGTCCAACGTCAACAATTTTGACATATAATATTTTGATTGGGGCTCACAATCACAAAAGATTTCCAAGATAGTGTATTTGCATGTGAAAGTTCTCTTCCTTATACTAATTATTCGTGAATTGCTTGTATGACCAATATTGTGACTGTCAAGCTTCAAAAGCTTTCACTTTATAAACCCAATGTGAAGCCACTACTAAGCATTATATGAACATGTAGTTTCAACTTCATGATATTCAATTCATTCAACAATTTACTCATATGATATAAGTGAAGCACAAGAGTAAATGACAAGCTACTCCAAAAAGATATAAGTGAAGATCAAGCGAGTAGTTATGTAAACGGGTAGCTATTTGAGGACTCTCTTTTATTTAAAACTTTCAGATCTAAATATTTTATTAAAATAGCAAGCAAAAGCAAAACGAAATTACATTCCAAGGATAGCACACATCATGTGATGAAGCAAAACTTAGGCTCAACCGATACTAACCGATAACTATTGAAGAAGAAAGGTGGGATGCCTACCGGGGCATCCCCAAGCTTAGATGCTTGAGACTTATTGAAATATAAATTTTGGATTCCTTGGGCACCCCAAGCTTGAGCTTTTGTCTCTCCTTAATTCCTCTCATATCAGGTTTCCCTACATCTCAAAAACTTCATCCACACAAAACTCAATAAGAACTCATGAGATAAGTTAGTATAAATCAATGAAAAAACTTACCATTCTCTACTGTAGCAAATCACTAAAATTATTATTTAACATTGCATACTAAATTCCTATGCATATTTAATACTCTTATCCTCAAATAGAATCATTAAACAACCAAACATATGCAAACAATGCAACCATAACAGCAATCTGCCAAAACAGAACAGTCTGTAAAGAATGCAATATTCATCATACTTCCCTAACTCCAAAAATTCTGAAAAAATTACCACACTTTAGAAAATTTATCATATCTAATTTTGAAAAAAAGTTTCATAACTTTATCACATTCTGACGTTTCTAGGAAATTTTTTGCAACAACGATAAACTTTCTGTTTTGAAACAGCAACACGTATACTTGCAAAATAAGCATGGCAAAGGCTATCATTGACCCTTTTATTGAAATAAAAGATGCAAAACATTATTATAAATAAAAACAATAAAATCCTATCAAAATAAATTGATGCTCCAAGCAAAACACATATCATGTGACAAATGAAAACATAGCTCCAAGTGAGGTTATCGATAATGTTGGAGACAAAAGAGGGGATGCCTTCCGGGGCATCCCCAAGCTTAGTTGCTTGGATATTCTTTGAATATTACCTTGGGGTGACTTGTACATCCCCAAGCTTAGGATCTTGTCACTCATTATTCTCCTCATATCGACATCTCATCCAAAACTTGAAAATTTCAATCACACAAAACTTAACGAAACTTCATGACATAGGTTAGTATGATAAAGAGAAAACCATTTCACTTTGGTACTATCAAAGACAAGATTCATAATTGTTTCCACACAATGACTACTGTAGCATATCATTTCCACAATTTATATTGAGCAATATAAGCCATAGAAACTAGGAAAGAAAGAAACTATGCATTGAAAACAGAATCTGCCGAGAACAGAACCGTCTGTAGTAATCTATACTCAAACCATACTTATGCTACTCCAAAAATTATGAAACAATTATGAGCACGTGAGAAATTAGTATATTAATCTTATTCAAAAGGAATAAACTCAAAATCATTATTCTTTTAAAAATTAGAGTTATTTTTGTGAGCACAAAAGTTTCTGTTTTTCAGCAAGATCAAATCAACCATCACGCAACATGATCCCAAAGGCTTTACTTGGCACTTTATTGAAACAAAGACAATAAAACATGATTACTACAGTAGCCTAATCATGTGAACACACAAAAACAGTAGGTAAAAGTGTTGGTTTGTCTCCCAACAAGCTCTTTTCTTTAATGCCTTTTAGCTAGGCATGATGATTTCAGTTATGCTCGCATAAAGATAAAAGTTGAAACATAACAAGAGCATCATAAATCATAAGTTCCTCTCTCATAATAATTTTCAGTAGCATCATGAATAGATTCATCCATATAACCATCACATAAAGAATTCTTTTCATGATCCACAAAGCATAGAAATTTTCTTACTCTCCACATAAGCAAATTTATTCTCATGAATGGTAGTGGGAGCAAACTCAACAAAATAACTACATGAGATAGAAAATTAAAATCATGATGACAAGTTCCATGATCATCATTATTATTTATAGCAAACATTTCATCACCATAATCATCATAGATAGCAACTTTGTTCTCATAATCAATTGAAATCTCTTCTGAAATAGTGGATTCATCACTAAATAAAGTCATGATCTCTCCAAATCCACTTTCATCATTGTGATAACATTCAACACCCTCCAAAATAGTGGGATCATTACCTAGAGTTGACACTCTTCCAAACCCACATTCATCATTGTAATCATCATAAATAGGAGGCATGTTACCATTATAAAAAAATTGCACATCAAAACTTGGGGGAATAAAAATATTATCTTCATCAAACATAGCAACCCCAAGCTTATGGCTTTACATATCACTAGCATCATGGATATTCAAAGAATTCATATTACCAACATTGCAATCATGCTCATCATTCATGGATTCTATGGAAACATTTTATAGCATTCTTCTTCTAACAGTTGAGCACAATTTTCCTTTCCATCATTTTCACGAAAGACATTATAAAGATGAATAATATGAGGCAACCTCAATTCCATTTTTTTGTAATTTTCTTTTTGTAAACCAAATTAGTGATAAAACAAGAAACTAAAAGATTTGATTGCAAGATTTAAAGATATACCTTCAAGAACTCACCTCCCCGGCAACGGTGCCAGAAAAGAGCTTCGTTGACAGGACGTGAGTGCCACTTACCTAGCCTCCCCGACAACGGCGCCAGAAAAGAGCTTGATGTCTACTACACAACTTTATTCTTGTAGACACGTGTTGGGCCTCCAAGCGCAGAGTTTTGTAGGACAGTAGCAATTTTCCCTCAAGTGGATGACCTAAGGTTTATCAATCCGTGGGAGGCGTAGGATGAAGATAGTCTCTCTCAAGCAACCCTGCAATCAAATACAAGAAATATCTTCTGTCCCCAACACACTAAATACAATAGAAAATTGTATAGGTGCACTAGTTCAGCGAAGAGATGGTGATAAAAGTGTAGTATGGATAATAGATATGTGTTTTTGTAGTGTGAACAATAAAAAACAGCAAGGTAGTAAATGATAAAACGGAGCACAAATGGTATTGCAATGATGGAAAATGAGGCCTAGGGTGCATACTTTCACTAGTGCAATCTCTCAACAATGCTAACATAGTTGGATCATATGATTATCCGTCAAAGTGCAATAAACAATCACTCCCGAGTTCCTATTAGCGGAGAACAAAAGATAGAAATTGTTTGTAGGGAACGAAACCACCTCAAAGCTATTTTTTCCGATCAATCTATCCTAGAGTTCATACTAAAATAAAAGCAAGCTATTCTTTCTGATCGATCTAATCAAGAGTTCATACTAAAATAACACCATATGATGCATATCAACCAACTCTAATGTCACCTAGATACCCCCAATGTCACCGCGAGTACCCGTGAGTTAACTATACGATATGTATCAAATAATTTCAGATTCATAATACTCAATCCACACAAAGAACTACAAGGAGACCCCAAAGTTTCTATCAGAGAAAAGATAATAAAAACGTGCATCAATTCCTACGCATAGATTACCCAAAGTCACCTTGGGAATCCGCAAGTTGAGTGCCATAACATATATCAAGTGAATCAAAATAATACCCCGTTGTCACCACGGGTATTCATATGCAAGACATATATCTTGTGTTCTCATATTTGAACATTCAATCTGACAAGACAAAACTTCAAAGGGTAAACACTCAATTCATCACAACAAGAGTAGAGAGGGGGAGAAACATCATATGATCCATCTATGTTAACAAAGCCCATGATACATCAAGATCGTGACATCTCAAGATCGTGCGAGAGAGAAATTAAACACATAGCTACTAGTACAAACCCTCAGCTCCGAGGGTGGACTACTCCCTCCTCATCGTGGTGGCCACCGAGATGATGAAGATGGCCACTGGTGATGATCTCCCCCTCCGGCAGGGTGCCTGAACGGGCTTCCGATTGGTTTTCGATGGCTACAGAGGCTTGCAGCGGCGAAACTTTTGATCTAGGGTCTCCTCGAGGGTTTTTGGAATATTTGGGAATTTATAGGGTGAAGAAGGGGTACGGGAGGCCACTGAGGTGGGCACAACCCACCAGGGCGCGCCCTCGTGGGTTGTACCCCCCTCCGGGCACCCCCAGGTGCTGCTCTAGCCCAATGGTTCTCTTCTGGTCCAGAAAAAATCCACAAAAAGTTTTGCGGTGTTTGGAGAACTTACACTTCTGCACAAAAAACAACACCACGGTAGTTCTGCTGAAAACAACATCAGTCCGGGTTAGTTCCATGCAAATCATACCAAAAACATATAAAATTATTGTAAACATGGCATAAATACTTCATAAATTATAGATACGTTGGAGACTTATCATCGTGCTATGGCAATCAAATAGGCTGCATTTTACGGACGCGCGCCATGATCAACGATGAGGCACTAAAGAAGATACCAAATATGAAGCACTCCCTCCTAACCCTGCTACACCAGATATTCTTGTTCCTGGGTCGGGATGAAATCCAATATACCAAGCCAGAGAAAGACCCAACAATGAAGAAGATAAACAAATGCGCCATGAACAAGTTTAGCGACGCGTTGGCTGCCTGGAAAGTAAAGGTGAAACATCGGATCATCAAAAAAAGGAACCTTACTCCGAGATTATAAAGGATAATCATACAATCATGGAAGAGCAGTTTCAAATATTCAAGGTGTCTTTCGATGCTGAAGCTTCCAAAGAAAAGTCGAAGTACATGAAGGTGCTTCAACAGAGGAACATGGGGTGCCACCACCTCGGAAGTCGTGGTTACGCGGGGAAGAGGTCCATATGGGCCAAGGAGGACGCGGAATGCGAAAGTTTGGGATCCCAGACCCTTTGGCGGAGTTCACCGTCCTGGAGGAGCATGACTTCCTTAGGGCCCGGTACCATTGGGACCCAGTCAAGAAGGTTTTCGAGACGGACCCAGTCACGATGGAGTTCATGAGACTGCTTGTAATTTTAGTTTCTGATCAATTCGGCTGCATGTTCAGTCATATTTGTAAATGATCCTTGTTCCTTTTGCAGAGAGAGCAGCACATGATTGCGGCCGAAAGCAACTCACTGTCTGAGGCGTTGGTGAGGCCCAAGTGGGACACCCCATTCAACCGGGCGTTGAACATATTGAAACGACTCCCAGTGGACAGTCGGCCGTTGTATGGACACGTGCACGGTATCAAAGATGGTGCCACGTGGAAGAAGTACTACCATAAGACCACAGAGGAGAGAAAGGAAAGACAGAGGTTAACTAAAGAAAACATCGACAAGAAGGTTGAGATTGTGGTTGATAATAAATTAGCCGAGACAGTCGTAACAGCGGTAGCTGCCGCAAAACAGGGATTGCAGATTCGTATGGTGTCTTGGTTCCGGCCATCGTCAGTTGGAGCAGGCAAAGCCCAACTGAAAATGCAGCGGACTTTCCCCTTGCTGACTTCTTCGGGAGCAGCTCGACTAGCGTTGCACTAACACCTGCTCCTGCACCAGCACTTGCTCCTGCACCGGCTCCCGCACCTGATCCTGCATCGGCTCCCGCACCTGCTCATAGCATCCCGTCCTTCATCTTGGACGTGCTCGGTGGTGCTTCGTCTTTGGCTGAGCTCGACACCCTCACGGTACCTGTCACACCGGCCCTCTTCAATAAATGTATAATCTCCCGTTTCCGTTGCCTTTCGGATGTATCACGTCGCAGACATGTCTTTGCAGGCCGACGCCCCGTGCACCATATTGTACGACATCAATGGCCAAAAGGTGGACGTGGGGAAGGCGACGATAATGAAGCTGAAGGAACAACTATTCCACAGCCGACCGATCCTCCCTAGCGTCTTCAAGGTTTCCGTGGCCAGTGCCAATCCGGGCCACGAGAATTTGGCTCCTCCGGTACTAGGAGGGTGACGACGAGAACCCGCGGCGGCTTGACGATTGCAAGACGTGGGTCCTGTTGTGGCCAAAGAGTCTGCTTCATCTGGAGGCAGCCGGGAGCACACCCACGACCACGCAGCATCAGCAAGGTATGAACATCAACACCCCACCTACCCAATTAGCGTCGCCTGTCATGCTGGGTGCTAGTGGAAGGGGTGAGGAAGAGGCTCCATTAGTTGCTGATGACGTTTCCATAGATGAGGATGAGGATGAGGATGACACTCAACAGTATCTCAATACTGGCGCCTATGATGATGGAGGATTGATGGCTCAGCAGTATGAGTACTGAGGGTTTGAGTGTCATGAGTCGGTGCCTGAGTTGCCGCCTTCGGAGGCTGAACATATTATAGACGACCTTCCACCAAAGAAGCATAGGAAGAGAGCGAGGAAAGGCAACAATAAAGCTGCTGCTATGATCCAGCCGCCTCCGCATCCTCGGGTTCAAGACCGTATACCTGTCCCCGATGCAGCGAAATACCATATCCCCGGTGAACCAATCGTACCTAAGGCATCGGTAGAGGCCATACGCGATGATCTAAGGAGACTTCATGACGATGTGTTGCGGAGAGAGAAAAGCCTAATCGCCTCGGAAAATCTAGGATACCCACTCTACGTGGTTAACGTGTCACGGCAAAGGTTGTACATCGACACATTCCCCGCGGAGAACTTCTTCTTTCGTTTCTATTACATCTTTGACATGTTTCACTTGAAGAAGCTGGATTTTACGTTAGTCCGCCTTTATGCCTTGTACATGAACTACATCATCGGGATTGAGCAGATACCTTATATCTGTGTCGCTGACCCGTACTTCATGCACGAGGGCTTCTTGGCAGTCTGTGCAGAGGACCGTGAATACGCGAGGGACTACATCATCGATTTCATGGTCGCCAATAAGGACAAGGAGATGATTCATTACATATCCCGGTACACCGCTGGAGGCATCCACATAGAGTCATATTTTGTTCTAAGTATTAAGTTGTAATTCTTGAGTTGTAAGTAGATAAAAGTGTGATGATCTTCATTATTAGAGCATTGTCCCAAGTGAGGACAGGATGATGGAGACTATGATTCCCCCACAAGTTGGGATGAGACTTCGGACTTTATGAAAAATGAAAGAGGCCAAAGAAGCGCAAATAAAAAAAGAGGCCAAAGACGCCCACCAAAATAAAAAAAGAGAGAAAAAGAGAGAAGGGACAATGTTACTATCCTTTTCCACACTTGTGCTTCATAGTAGCACTATGATCTTCATGATAGAGAGTCTCCTATGTTGTCACTTTCATATACTAGTGGGAATTTTTCATTATAGAACTTGGCTTGTATATTCCAATGATGGGCTTCCTCAAAATGCCCTAGGTCTTCGTGAGCAAGCAAGTTGGATGCACACCCACTTAGTTTCTTTTGTTGAGCTTTCATACACTTATAGCTCTAGTGCATCCATTGCATGGCAATCCCTACTCACTCACATTGATATCTATTGATGGGCATCTCCATAGCCTGTTGATACGCCTAGTTGATATGAGATTATCTTCTCCTCCTTTTTGTCTTCTCCACAACCACCATTCTATTCCACCTATAGTGTTATGTCCATGGCTCACGCTCATGTATTGCGTGAAGATTGAAATAGTTTGAGAACCTCAAAATTATGAAACAATTGCTTGACTTGTCACCGGGGTTGTGCATGATTTAAATATTTTGTGTGATGAAGATAGAGCATAGCCAGACTATATAATTTTGTAGGGATAACTTTCTTTGGCCATGTTATTTTGAGAAGACATGATTACTTCTTTAGTATGCTTGAAGTATTATTACTCTTATGTCAATATGAACTTTTATTTTGAATCATTTGGATCTGAACATCATGCCACAATAAAGAAAATTACATTGAGAAATATGCTATGTAGCATTCCACATCAAAAATTCTGTTTTTATCATTTACCTACTCGAGGACGAGCAGGAATTAAGCTTGGGGATGCTTGATATGTCTCCAACGTATCTATAATTTTTTATTGTTCCATGCTATTATATTACCCGTTTTGGATGTTTTATGGGCTTTACTATACACTTTTGGGTTAATTATCCTTTTGCCCTTAGTGGTGTCTCTATGCTCAGTTTTGCCCTCAGATGCAAATTGTGCTTAGTTTTGCCCCTAGTCCATGCACAACTACTATGACGAGGCCAAACGGCCATATTTGAGTCCATTCCGTCCGCCAACGTTAAGTTGTGGGTCCGGAGCTTACACGTGGGACCGCGTGGACGTGGGTCTGGAGCTGACATGTAGGCCCGTGTAACTAAATCCCCAAATCATTCGTAGCTCACTCTGCCCATCCGCTTCCCCGCCGGCCGGCTGACCTGCGCCGCCGCCGGCACTTGCGCCGCAGCCAGGACCTGCCCCGCCACCAGCTGCATGCCTACTCCACCGCTACCTTTCTGCGCCTACGCTCCACGGCTGCCTGCGACGCCCGCCACCTTCCTGTGACGCCACGGGTGGGGCGCCCGCCACCTGCTCGACCCGCGGCGCGGCCTCCTTCCGTGCGCCCGGCCTGAGCGCTCAAAGGTGGGGGGCTGCTGGAGCTATTTGAACTAGGAGGAAGAACCCTAGGGCGAAATGGAGAGCAGCGGCGACCCCAGAGTATTTAGTGAGGCAGGCATCGGGCCGGAGATCCGCCGCATCCACGACTGGGTTCCCGAGGGGTAAGTCTCGCCTCCTGTTTAGATTGAGCTTAGTTGTGCATTTGAACACTCGATTCGAGTAGGTTTGCCCAATTAGTGTGCTGATTGCATCTCTGTTTTTCGCCGGTTAGGATGGAGTTGCGGTTTGCTTTCTTGATGCACATTAGAAGGGACCAGTACATGTTCGATGCAAAGGATCAGAAGAAATACCAAGGAGGTTTTGATTATCGGTTGCCAATGGCTAGTAATTGGAGTTTCAGATAATTTGGGGAGGTAATTTGTAGCCAATATCCTCGGGGTTTGCTTGATGAAGTGGTATACAAATACTATGATGGGGAAAAGAAATGGGTGAGAGTTAGTAATGATGAAGAGCTAGCTACCATGTTTGTTAGGCATAAAGAGAAAGATAATTTTCATGTGAGGCTGCAAGTTGATGTGCTTGAGCAGGCATTTGGACCTAGGATGACGGGTGCAACATCTCGGGGAGAACCAAGTCATCGTAATGGCATCTCTAGCCAGAACAGTTCAGTTGGTGCACGGTGACGTGGTGGCTCGACAAGTGTGGGCAACAGCAGTAGGGCCCCCCTTGAGGTGGAGCATGATGACTACAATTCTGGGGTTGATGAAGAGAAGCTATATTATGATGTTATTCGGAATTTACGATGGGCACCTCGGGCTGATAACCAAGATGAGGCTCACAATGCAGTCCGTGTGGATGATGATGCGGTGGGTGAGGACGAAGAACTTGCAGCTTTTGAATGGGACCCTTTGAACCCTAATTTGGAAGAAGGTACAATTTTTGCATCCATGAATGAGTGTAGAAATGCACTTGTGACATACTGCATCAAGGTAGAACATACTTTCAAAGTTGACAAGAGCGATCAAGTACACTACAGAGTGCACTGTCCGACTGAGGGTTGTCCATGGAGGCTGCTCGCATCTAAAATGCGAAATAGCACTAATGTTCAGGACAAAGTGAACCCTTTTAAGCACACATGCCAGGAATCAACCCTTAGGAAGCATACAATCAGTAGAGCCAAGTCAAGATGGGTGGCAGAAGAAGTAAAGAAGTGGGTGAAAGAAAACCAGCAAGTGGGTCCAAAGGAATTGCAGAAGAACATCAAAGACAAATTCAAGATAGATTTACCATACATGAGGTTGTTCAATGGTAAACAACATGCTATGGATTCTATTTATGGTAACTGGCAGGAAAGTTTTCAATTATTGTATTCATTCAAAGGTGAAGTGGAGAGGACAAGCCCAGGTAGTATTGTAGATATTGATCACCACACTGTGGAGTACACATTCAGGGGAGTGACAAAGACCAAGGAATGCTTTAGGAGGGTTTTTGTCTGCTTTGAGGCTTGTCGCCGGGTTTTTTTGGCAGGTTGCAGGCCTTATTTGGCTATTGATGCCACTTTTCTCACAAGGAGGTTTAAAGGACAGTTAGTAGCTGCTTGTGCAGTTGATGCACACAGTTTTGTATTTCCAGTTGCCTACGGTGTGCTGGAGACAGAGTCCGAGGAGAGCTGGACTTGGTTTTTGCATAATCTGCGTCGGGCTATTGCACATCCCAATGGGTTGGTCATTCATACAGATGCCTGCAAAGGTTTAGAAGTGGCCATGGACAATGTGTTCCCTGGAGTAGAGCATAGGGAATGCATGCGTCACCTTGCTGCAAATTTCATGAAGAAATTCAAAGGAAAGGTGTATACCGACAATTTATGGCCAACATCTTTGACTTGCAGTGTGAAGAAGCACAACTACCACTTGAGGCAGTTATACATGAATCCCAAAGTGAAAGAATACTTGGAAACACACCACCCCAAGTTATGGGCCAGAAGCCAATTCAGTGAACTGAGCAAAGTTGACTATGTGCACAATAATCTAGCAGAGTCTTTCAACTCAACGATCCAGAAACTAAAGGGTCATTATGTGGTGGATTTGCTGGACAGGATAAGGATAGAATACATGCAGAAATTTCATTATCGTGCAGGAATAGCCGAGGCAAAATTCATGGGCCACATTATCATCCCTGCCGTGATGAATGAACTGAAGCAGAAAACAACAGGCTTGGAATGAACATGACTCTTTGCTCGGGTACCACAGCAGAGATATCATATTTGGATAAAGAGAAGAGGGAATGGAGATATCTAGTGGATTTAGAAGCTAGAACTTGCAGTTGTAGGGAATGGCAGATAACTGGGTTGCCATGCATTCATGCCTTGTTTTTCATCACTTCTCTCCCAGGTCCAGCAAGGAACATTCAGCAGTATGTGCATGATTACTACTCTGTTGCAAGGTTCAAAGCCACATATGCTTATGCCTTGCCTGCTATGGAGGGAAAACAACAATGGGACATGGTGGACCCTGGATTCAAGCTTTGCGCTCCAGTTCTGAAGAGAGCAGCAGGTAGACCAAGGAAGAGTCGAATCAGACCTCGCAGCGAAGGAGCTGGACTTGGAGCGAGGAAGCGTAAGTGCACAAGGTGTGGTGGGTCTGGTCATTTTGGTAAGTATTGTGATAACACAGTAGATCCAGTGTTCGGAGAGATTTTCGATGAAGGCTCCGATGAAAATGATGGACAGTAACCGGTTGCATCAGATGAGGATTTTGACGAGGTTCGAAATGATGATGGTCAACAGCCGCATGATTTTGACGATGATCCAAGTGAGGCTCAAAATAGTGAGCATGGTGATCCAAGTGAGGCTCCAAATAGTGATCATGGTGATCCAAGTGAGGCTCCAAATGATGATCATGGTGATCCAAGTGAGGCTCCAAATGATGATCTTGGTGATCCAAGTGAGGCTCCAAATGATGATCCAAGTGAGGCTCTAAATGGTGACCAACCTTCTGTTGTTGTGAGTTCTGCTAGGTATGTAAATCTTGCAAGGGTCAAATACTACTGTACATTTATGGGTCACTTGACATGATCTCATTACCCTTTATGTTTTGCACAGCTCTATGATAGGTTTGAAGAAGACGCACAAGGTACCGACAACCAAGAGGAGAAGAGAAGAAATAATGAGCACAAGGTGCACGAGGAGCAAAGTGATGGAAAGAAGCTCAAGGAACAGACAGAAGCCCGAACGCTATATGTGAATAATTATGAAACATTATGAATAATGTTGTATTTCTGTTGGATGATGTTAGAACTATGTTTGACATGATGTTTAAATCTGTTGGATGATGTTTGAATGAGCACATGGTTTTTCCTTTTTTTGATTTTTTTGAATTTTGTTTTGCTCATTTGAATTCTGGTCAAACCTAACTTTGACCAAGATTTAAACAAGTGTAAAACATCAAAATGAAGAACTAAGCCTGGATCCTTCTTAGTCAATCCGAAATGAAGCTGTGGTGAGGTTTTTGAAATTTTCATGAAAAATGTGCTAAAATGAGGGTCCAAAGGTAGGGTAAACGGCCTCATCTCTAAGCAAGGTTTTTTTCGACCTTGTCTAAATCAGCCAAATAACTTTCCTAAACATATATTATATATATTCTATATATACGGACTATGTGCGCTGGTTTTTCCATTTTTTGTTTTTTTAAATTTTTTTTGCTCAATTGAATTCTGGTCAAACTTAACTTTGACCAAGATTTAAATAAGTGTAAAACATCAAAATGAAAAACCAAGCTTGGATCCTTCTTAGTCACTCTAAAATGAAGCTGTGGTGAGTTTTTTGAAATTTTCATGTTTATTTCCCCAAAACACTTCTCTTCACTTCATACAAAAGAGTTTGAGATACTCGAGATATCATACAATACACATGAACTTATCGTTTAAATGTATGTAAACCTTGTTTATCAACTTAAATCGTTAGTATATGACATAAGAAGACTGTGCGCAGGTTTTTTTTCTGTTTTTTATTTAATTTATTATGCTCATTTGAAATCTGGTCAAACATAGCTTTGACTGCTCCAAACCCCTCCCAAACCCCGCTAACCCTAGCACTGAACCAGGACCGTTCATCTAACCCTAGCGCTGAACAAGGGCTGTCGATCTAACCCTTCTAGAAGGAATCTGTGGGGAGGAGGGGGGCGATCCGCGAGATGCAATCTGATTGGCTGGGAGATTCTTGTTTAAACCAAATATCGGGCGCGCTGGATGGACCATTGGGCCGTCTTATTGTCTGGGCCTGAGACCGCAGTAAATAGCCCGTCTTAGCCTTTCCAGGCCTTGCATGCATGCATGGGAGGCGGCGACGTGCATAGGCTGCGACGTGGGTTTGCATGCGCGGGAGGCTGTGACGTGCATGCATGCAAGCAAGGTGAGCGAGGCGTGCTAGGCGCGCTAGGCTAGCGAGGCCAGCTAGGTGGTTCAACGAGTCAGATGCACCGTCCGGTCAAAGAGCTATGCAGTGATTCAAATGCACGCACGCGCCCCATGCATGCATCGTTTTTGTGCAAAAAATTAAGAGTGCAAAGCGTAACGGATACACACACGCACCATTCTCACCCTTTCTCTCTTCCTCTCCCACCCACAGGCCTATAAATGGGGTGCCTATCTTCCTCTCCCACCCATAAGCCAGATCCGATCCATTCTCTCCAACTTCAAACACCCAATAGACCGAGCCCTCCCCAAGCGAGACCATGCAGTTCAACGGGCCGACCTTCAGCCGTCCGCCTGTCGTGCCGGAGCGGTGCTACCCACTGGGCATGCTCGTGGAGAGGGAGCTCCGTGTGTGGGCTTTTTCAAGGTGGAGGGGTTCTGTCGAACTCACCCGCGCCTTCCTCAGAGCCAGATATGCCCACCTCCCACGGGGCTCGCCGAGGATGTTCACCCTCAACGAGGTTCGTGACCGCGGCGGCATCCTCCTACTGCTCACGGTCACCTTCACCAACCCGTTTGATGTGCGCGAGCTCCTCGGCCAAGTCTTTTGGTGCGGCTGCAAGGCCATCTTCTTCACCGTCTACAACATCTACACCAACTATGAGAACATCTTCCCCACTCCAGTCGGGAAGCACTCCCTTCCCTACGACAATGAGGAGGAGGTGTGAAGATGAAGACTGTGTTGAAGGGGCGCGCGCGACCAAAGTGGAAGGAGGAGATCAAGATGAAGATTGTTTCGTTTTTTATTTGTTGCTTTTATATGTCGTGTCGTGTCGTGTCATGTTTTGTCATGTGTCTGTGAACTGTCCGTGAACTTATTATTGTAATGGTACTTGTGTTGCATCTTATCTAAGTTATTTATTAGGGTTTATTATGTGTGTTAAAAAATGTCCGTGCCCAAGCATATAATTTCTTCCCTAAACCAAGTCATGAAGCTCGAGAACTTGTGGTTGTCATTCAAAAGAGGGGGTGAGAAGCCCTCCGTTTTATTCAAAAAAAAAAGTCATGAACTAACATGCAAATTTATTCCGTTTAAATCCTAAACCAAGTGCCACTCTAGCACTAAACCAAGTGCCACTCTAACCAAAACCACGTGGCAGTGCAAACGTACATTTTCAACCTTCCAACCCTCGAAAATTTCAGTGCAAAACAAAGGAAAACCACTCTCACGCGTGTGAAACATTCACGGTCTCACATTTTTTGACAAATTTCACAGTCTCACTATGTATACATCCCTTCCCTACCCATGTCAAACTCTTGCCATCTGTCCTAGCGGTTACCAGCGTAGCCCTAAACACCACTAATCCATGCGGTCTTGGGTTCGCGTCCCCAGCCGCACCAATTTTTTGTGCATTTTCCACCCTTCATTTTTTGACAAATTTTACAGTCTCACTATGTATATATTGCTTCCCTACCCATGTCAAACTCTTGCCATCTGTCCTAGCGGTTACCAGCGCAGCCTTAAACACCACTAACCCACGCGGTCTTGGGTTCGAGTCCCCAGCCGCACCAATTTTTTGTGCATTTTCCACCCTTCATTTTTTAGACAAATTAGTTTCTTCTCAATGTAATGCCCTTAAAAAATGTTCATTTATTTTGGCACTAGGTGTAAACATCTACCAGAGCTGAGGCACATTTTCCATGACATTTTGGTCTTTGATTTAAATCACAGTGTATTTGAATTGATTACTTAAATTGCTATTAAATATTTAACAACTCCAAAAAAATTCTAACCTTAATTGTTTGGCTCTGGAATAATTCATTAGCTGCATTTCATTGATCAAAAGTTTCTGAATTCCTCATTTCTTCTCCTTTTTTTCAACATATTTAAATGTTGGTCACTTCTTCTCTTTTTTTCAACATTTAAACAACTTTGACCAACATTTAAACTAGGTGAATTTCTCATACAATTTCAAGATTACAAATTCCTCCATAATTCATGCCTTTCCATACATTTTCAACATTACAACCAGTGCGATTACCATACCTACAAATGCCCAAAAGTATTTGCAAATGGGTATTGGTAGTACTTGATCTTCAAGCTTAGTAACCTTCTTCTTCAACATCCTAAGCTCAACAGCTAGCTCTCTGTCAGTGCGTGCTTCGCCCTCCATCTCTTCTTCTGGAGCTCGTGCTGTGGCCACTACGGTTTGGGGCAGCATGCGCAACCATTCGTCATGCTCTTCTTGCAGTTCATTTATCAGAGTCTTGGCCAGAGCATCGACCCAAAGAAAGAAGCATGTCACCTCCATGAACACCGAATAGATCAACCGATTGCTCAAAGATCCCGACCACGAAAATGGTGCAATTGCCCCGATTCTTACCCATTCTCAATGCACACGTAGAACAGACGATTGTGGTTCCTCGATGTGTAAGAAACCCTCCGATCAACACTCGCCCGGCACCACGGACAGACGAAGACAGGCATCTCCACACGCGCCCGGCTCTACATCCGCGAGGTTGCGCGGGAGCTTGTGGAAGACATGGAGCTCGGAGCCGGATGGGATCTCAACACCGCCGTGCCCTCCACAGCTAGCTTCCCACCGACGCACCCTCCATAGCTAGCTTCCCACTGTCGTCGTGCTCTCGCTCTCTCGCCGTGGTCAGCGTCGTGCTCTCTGTCACCATGGTCACTGCCGCTGTCGCCCGCTAATATAGCACACCCGCAACGGCTATATGCTCAACGACTCTCTGCTGGGCCCCGCAAGCCACGCATGCAATGGTCTGAATAAAATTGGCCGCCTCTGCCGCCTGGTCCCACCTGTAAGGGCCGAGTCGAAACATTGACTTGACGGAGACGCCAAAGTTCACAGAACGAGTCGGTGCACACGGACTAGGGCCAAAACTGAGCACAATTTGCATCTGAGGGCAAAACTGAGCAGATGGACACCACTAAGGGAAAAAGGATAATTAACCCTAGACTTTTATATCATTTTTGGGACCAAACTACTAACCGGAGGCCCAACCCAAATTGCTGTTTTTTTTCCTATTTCAGTGTTTCGAAGAAAAGGAATAACAAATGGAGTCCAAATAGAATGAAACCTTTGGGAGCGATCTTTTTGGAACAAACGCAATCCAGGACACTTGGAGTGGACGTCAAGAAGTAGCCGAGGCGGCCACGAGGGTGCAGGGCGCGTCCTAGGGGGGCGCCCCCTGCCTCGTGGGCCCCTTGTGGCTCCCCAGACCGACCTCCTTCGCCTATATATATCTACGTATCCTGAAAACATCTAGGAGCACGACGAAAACCTATTTCCACCGCCACAACCTTCTGTACCCGTGAGATCCCATCTTGGAGCCTTTTCCGGCGCTCCGCTGGAGGGGGAATCGATCATGGAGGGTTTCTACATCATCGCCAAGGCCTCTCCGATGAGTTGTGAGTAGTTTACCACAGACCTTCGGGTTCATAGTTATTAGCTAGATGGCTTCTTCTCTCTTTTTGAATCTCAATACAATGTTCTCCTCGATCTTCTTGGAGATCTATTTGATGTAACTCTTTTTGCGGTGTGTTTGTCGAGATCCGATGAATTGTTGGTTTATGATCAAGTTTATCTATGAGAAATATTTGAATCTCCTCTGAATTCTTTTATGTATGATTGGTTATCTTTGCAAGTCTCTTCGAATTATCAGTTTGGTTTGGACTGCTAGATTGATCTTTCTTGCAATGGGAGAAGTGCTTAGTTTTGGGTTCAATCTTGCGGTGTCCTTTCCCAGTGACAGCAGGGGCAGCAAGGCATGTATTGTATTGTTGCCATCGAGGATAAAAAGATGGGTTTATATCATATTGCTTGAGTTTATCCCTCTACATCATGTCATTTTGCTTAATGCATTACTCTGTTCTTATGAAGTTAAGACTCTAGATGCATGCTGGATAGCAGTCGATGTGTGGAGTAATAGTAGTAGATGCAGAATCGTTTCGGTCTACTTGTTGCGGACGTGATGCCTATATACATGATCATGCCTAGATATTCTCATAACTATGCACTTTTCTATCAATTGCTCGACAGTAATTTGTTCACCCACCGTAATACTTATGCTATCTTGAGAGAAACCACTAGTGAAACCGATGGCCCCCGGGTCTATTTTCCATCATATAAGTTTCCAATCTACTTTATTTTGCAATCTTTACTTTTCAATCTATATCATAAAAATACCAAAAATATTTATCTCATCTTATTATCTCTATCAGATCTCACTTTCGCAAGTGGCCGTGAAGGGATTGACAACCCCTTTATCGCGTTGGTTGCGAGGTTCTTGTTTGTTTGTGTAGGTACGAGGGACTTGCATGGAGCCTCCTACTGGATTGATACCTTGGTTCTCAAAAACTGAGGGAAATACTTACGCTACTTTGCTGCATCACCCTTTCCTCTTCAAGGGAAAAACCAATGCATGCTCAAGAGGTAGGAGCCCCTTCGCCATTAGGTGCCCTTACAGAAATACCCTTCTGCTCCGTTTCCGTCTGGTCAAAGGGATTTTTAACCGTTTACTGGACATTTTGCCCCTCTCTTCACATGTCACTTACATGTGGGACCCGAACAAAACAGAGAAATAAAAAGAAAAGGAAAAAATTGCCCACCTCTCTCCCTTACCTCACAACCTTTCTCTCTCACCTCCGGCGAGCTCCGGCTGCCCTGGATCATGCGCTGCCACTGCTAGCTCCCCACACGCCGCAACCCTGTCTCCATCCCACCCTCACTCTCCCTTGCCCCCTCTCCCTCCCTTTCCCTTCCTCCCTCCTTGTGCAGAGCACCGCCGCCGCTGCCTTCTTCTCCGTAGGGCTAATGGCCTCCTCGGGCTCAACCTCCATGTCCAGGAGCTTTGCCAAGATCTCCACGCCCTCCGCGCAGATTGAATTGATGCGGCGCGCCTCCATTAGTCTGCGCCATTGCTCTCTTCCTTGCCTCTGGCCAGCCGCCATCTTGCCCTGATCTGTTGCTTCGGCGAGTGATGACTACCCTCCCTATTTTCCTTAGCAACCGGAGTTGGCCTCCAGTCTCCTGTCGCCCCTCCCTCCGAGTTGCGCGCCGTTGAACCATCCTGACCGCGAGGCCATGTTCCATCGATCACCGTCATTGTGCTGGATGTCACTCCGGTCTTTCCCGTCGTACCTGCTAGATGTGTGCAATGCTCGGAGGCCTCGCTCGACCGCAGGTTGCCCCTCTGCCTTGCTCCAGTGCGCTGCCATGTTTGCCACCGTACGTCCTCACTCGGACCAGCGTCGACGCCGCCCAATTTCTGCCGGCCAAACCGCTGCCAGTGGCCGCACCACCACACGGGGCTATTAGAAGTTAATATTTTTGCGAGTTAGATTCGGGTTAATCCATGATGTGGGTATTAATTAGTTAATTAATCTGTTAATGGCATATTAAATCAATCTAAAATAATCAATCCAAAAGAACTAACCTATGACAAGTGGACCCATTCCCTTGTTGACCCAGTCAACTGCTGACCATTTGGCCTTGACAGTGGGTCCTACAGGTCGGTGACAAAAGGAGGCAGGGGCAAAATGTCCAGAAAACATCAAGTAAACGGTCAAACCCCTTTGACCTAACGGAAACGAAACAGAAGGGTAATTCTGTAAGGGGAACTAACGGCGGAGGGGCAAATTTGAGCATGCTTCCAAATTAGGGGTAAATCTGAGTAGGTGATCCGAGTTAGGGACAGAAATGCAAATGGCCCATATAATTACTTAATGAATTATGACAATAATATTATGCTTTATAATAATTAGTAGAGAGTGTTAAATGTGCTTATAGTAATACAAACATGTTTAACACTAAACACCGGGCAACACTGTTGGATAGATGCAGTTGAACGGGTGAGATTAGTTGGATCTCCAATACTCTCTTTTTTATATATTAGTGTAGATTATGTGAAATTAGGAGCTCTGACCATTTTGTTGTAATAGCGAAATTTAAAAGTGATACAACACATCACACATTTACAACAGGAAATAGAAATTTCTCAAGTAGAAAAAACACAACCGTTGACCCAAACAAACCACCAGCTAGTGTCTAGATGACCTCTACCCAGAGCGGTTATAAGCGAGATCTTCGGAAACAACTTCAAGAAGAGAAACGATGCCTTTGTATGTCTTCGTCGCCGGCATCAACCCTTGGTAATCATAAAGCTTTCGCCCAGACTCACACACGGACGGTCCGGCCTTGCCAACAGCCTCCAACATTGCTCCAACTCCTATCAGACATGGACCAGTGTTAAGGAAGTACGCTTCGACAATGCCTCCAAGGAGGAGCAGCAGCAGGAGGAGGAGGCCACCCACAAGCACCATCATCGTCAGAATTATGTTGGTATGAGCTATTCTATGGCGAAACATGGTGGATGAAGTAACTAATATATGATATTATGTTGATAATGTCCGAGACAACTTATGTTGCATTTTTTGGATTTGGTTATAATTTGATTAAAGCAAGTAAGTCATGGGTGGTGGGATACATTTCTCTACTTTATTAATATTGTGTAAATTGAGGATTCTAACTCAGTTTCTCAAAGTTTATTTGCACTTTTCATCCATGTGTTCGCATTAAATTTCTTCTTTGTGTACACTTGAATAAAAAGGTTGTGATATCGCACATGTGCAAGGGGTTATAGCAGTATTTGAGGAGAATTATTACAACTCCAATTTATATTTGACACAATGAAAGCAAAATAATATTGATAAGACCATAGAAACTATGTTATTCATTCAACCACACCCAAAATAGTGTTTGTTCAAAAGAATTTATAGCGGCAATGAAAATGATGTGATTTGGTTATTGTGGGTGAAAATAAAGTAAATGAGAGAAGCAAATAGCCAACAATTGTCAAGTATGACATACTAGAGAGCGCAAATAATTACGGACAACTTATACATGTGAATATTCACTACAAAAAAAGACACATCCGTGACATTTTGGGCCGAACGAAATTTTTTTGTGTCATACTTATGCCACTTCTATGACGATAATTGTGACAAAACCCGGTATCATCATAGATGTGGTGGGATCCTACTTCTATGACAAAAAATCATGACAGAAAATGGGTTTTTCATCCTGGGCGGGCCGGAGACACAGCTGCATGACATTCTTTGGGCCATCCATGACGGAAAAAACCATGGTAGAAGCGATGGCGAGGAAAATATCGGGGTGTTCTTGGTTACGGTGGGTGGTCGGGGCCGAGCGATGCACGAAGGTTTGCGCGTTTCTCTTGTACACACACGTGGGTGCGAGGCGTTAGGCTCTAACTGAACCCGAGTGAGGCGTTCGCCTACTGAACCCGAGCGATTGCACTGCAGGCTACGCGTTACTGAACCCGAGTGATCGATCCATGGCTGTTAACTGAAGCCGATCGAGCGATTCCTTCACTACTGCTGCTAACTGAAGTCGATCAATGCTGCCTCTGGATGAACAGTGAGCGTTGTGGGGGGGGGGGGTTGGATGAATAATTCCTGGTGGGGGTGGATGAACAGGACCCCGTGGTGTTGCCTCTGGATGAACAGGACCCCGATCGATCGAGCCGGTTGGGGCTGGATGAACAGGATCCCGTGGAGGGCTGGATGAACAAGACGACCCCGTGGAGGGCTAGATGAACAGTAGATGGTGGAGGGCTGGATGAATAGTAGCCCGTGGAGGGGTGGTTGAACAGGAGCCCATGGAGAGGGGTGGTTGAACAGTAGCCGGTGGAGTAGCGTGTGGTGGAGGCTGGATGAACAGGAGCCCGTTGATGAACAGTCGCAGGTGGCGGCTGGAGGAGGTCGATGGTGGATGAACAGTAGCCCGTGGAGGCTGGAGGAGGTCAATGATGGAGATGAACAGTATCCTATGGAGTCCCTTTTTGCGGTACGCCACACCCCTCCCAATGAACAGGACCCCTATTTCGACTGTAGCGCTCCAACACAAGTCCGTTTCCTCCATTTTGCGGTACGCCACACCCCTCCCGATCAACAGGATCCCGTTTCGACCATAGAAGGTCCAACACAAGTCCGTTTCCTCCGTTTTGTGGCATGCCAGACCCCTCCCGATGAACAGGATCGCGTTTCGAACGTGGCCGGTCGAACACAAGGCCGTTTCCTCCATTGTGCGGTGCGCCAGGCCTCATTTCCATCAGCTGTTCCGTCCAAGCCCTCTCGATGAACATGACGACACACTCGGTTCTGACCCAGCCGGTTGGCTCCCCATGAACACGACGATGACGATGTTTCTCCGTTCCGACCCAGCCATGTACACAAGCCCTGGCCGTACGTATGCGTGAGTAGGCATTTGAGACCCTTCCTGTTGTACGTACGTGGCCGTATTTTCTTTCTTGCACACTGGCCACTATATGTACATGTACATGCTACATGCGCGCCTCTACTATGACACGTGCACACCTCTACATCGACCAGTATGTACGTACACGTTCACGACTAGAATGACAATGCTACGTATGCTTTGACCATGTGGGTCCCGACTGTCAGGCACTTCCTTCCATGCGAAGATGTAGATGGTGGGTCCCAGCAGTCAGGGGGGTGAATCATTTTTTTGCCCGGACGCACTTCCTTGCGTGCGAAGATGTAGCTGCTGGGTCCCAGCAGTCAGGTGGGTGTTCGAAATATGCCCTAGAGGCAATAATAAAAGGATTATTATTATATTTCCTTGTTCATGATAATTGTCTTTTATTCATGCTATAACTGTATTATCTGGAAATCGTAATACACGTGTGAATACATAGACCATAACATGTCCCTAGTGAGCCTCTAGTTGACTAGCTCGTTGGTCAACAGATAGTCATGGTTTCCTGACTATGGACATTAGATGTCATTGACAACGGGATCACATTATTAGGAGAATGATGTGATGGACAAGACCCAATCCTAAGCATAGCACAAGATCGTGTAGTTCGTTTTGCTGTAGCTTTTCCAATGTCAAGTATCTCTTCCTTGGACCATGAGATTGTGTAACTCCCGGATACGGTAGGAGTGCTTTGGGTGTACCAAACGTCACAACGTAACTGGGTGACAATGAAGGTGCACTACATGTATCTCCGAAAGTGTCTGTTGGGTTGACACGGATCGAGACTGGGATTTGTCACTCCGTATGACGGAGAGGTATCACTGGGCCCACTCGGTAGTGCATCATCATAATGAGCTCAAAGTGACCAAGTGTTTGGTCACGGGATCATGCATTACGGTACGAGTAAAGTGACTTGCCGGTAACGAGACTAACGAGGTATTGGGATACCGACGATCGAGTCTCGGGCAAGTAACATACCGTCTAACAAAGGGAATTGCATACGGGGTTGATTGAATCCTCGACATCGTGGTTCATCCGATGACATCATCGAGGAGCATGTGGGAGCCAACATGGGTATCCAGATCCCGCTGTTGGTTATTGATCGGAGAGCCGTCTCGATCATGTCTGCATGTCTCCCGAACCCGTAGGGTCTACACACTTAAGGTTCGACGATGCTAGGGTTATTAGGAAGACTTGTATGTGATTACCGAAAGTTGTTCGGAGTCCCGGATGGGATCCCGGACGTCACGAGGAGTTCTGGAATGGTCCGGAGGTAAAGTTTATATATGGGAGTTGTCATACGGACACCGGAAGGTTTCGGGGGCATATCGGTATTGTACTGGGGCCACCGGAAGGGTTCCGGGGGTCCACCGGGAGGGGCCACCCCTCCCGGGGGGGCCACATGGGCCGCGTGGGGCAGGAGCCAGCCCCTGGAGGGCTGGGCGCGCCCCCCTCCCTTTGGCCCATGCGCCTAGGGTTGGGGGGGGGGAACCCTAGAGGGGGCGCCCCCCTTGCTTGGGGGGCAAGTTCCCCCTCCCTGGCCGCCGCCCCCCTCTAGATCCCATCTAGAGGGGCCGGCCCCCCTTTCCCCTTCCCCTATAAATAGAGGGGTGAGGGGAGGGCTGAACACCCAAGCCAAGGCGCAGCCCCTCCCCTCCCCAACACCTCTCCTCCTCCGTTGTGTGCTTGGCGAAGCCCTGTCGGAGTACTGCCTCTCCACCATCATCACGCCGTCGTGCTGCTGCTGGAGCCTTCTTCCTCAACCTCTCCTTCCCCCTTGCTGGATCAAGAAGGAGGAGACGTCGCCCGCACCATACGTGTGTTGAACGCGGAGGTGCTGTCCATTCAGCACTTGGTCATCGGTGATCTGAATCACGGCGAGTACGACTCCATCATCACCGTTCCCTCGAACGCTTCCGTACGCGATCTACAAGTGGTATGTAGATGCAAACTTTCTCCCTTGACTCGTTGCTTAGATGAACTCATAGATGGATCTTGGTGAAACCGTAGGAAAATTTTTAATTTTCTGTAACGTTCCCCAACAGTGGTATCAGAGCTAGGTCTATGCGTAGTTCTCTATTGCACGAGTAGAACACAATTTTGTTGTGGGTGTAGATCTTGTCAACTTGCTTGCCGCTACTAGTCTTATCTTGCTTCAGCGGTATTGTGGGATGAAGCGGCCCGGACCAACCTTACACGTACGCTTACGTGAGACCGGTTCCACCGACTGACATGCACTAGTTGCATAAGGTGGCTGGCGGGTGTCTGTCTCTCCCACTTTAGTTGGATCGGATTCGATGAAAAGGGTCCTTATGAAGGGTAAATAGAAGTTGACAAGATCACGTTGTGGTTATTCGTAGGTAAGGAAACATTCTTGCTAGAACCCAATTGCAGCCACGTAAAAGATGCAACAACAATTAGAGGACGTCTAACTTGTTTTTGCAGCAATTGTCATGTGATGTGATATGGCCAGAAGTTGTGATGAATGATGAATGATATATTGTGATGTATGAGATCATGTTCTTTTAATAGGAATCACGACTTGCATGTCGATGAGTATGACAACCAGCAGGAGCCATAGGAGTTGTCTTTATTTTTTGTATGACCTGCGTGTCATTGAAGAACGCCATGTAAATTACTTTACTTTATTGCTAAACGCGTTAGCCATAGAAGTAGAAGTAGTCGTTGGCGTGACAACTTCATGAAGACACAATGATGGAGATCATGATGATGGAGATCATGGTGTCATACCGGTGACAAAGATGATCATGGAGCCCTGAAGATGGAGATCAAAGGAGTTGTATGATATTGGCCATATCATGTCACTACTATATAATTGCATGTGATGTTTATTATGTTTTATGCATCTTGTTTACTTAGAACAACGGTAGTAAATAAGATGATCCCTTATAATAATTTCAAGAAAGTGTTCCCCCTAACTGTGCACCGTTGCTAAAGTTCGTCGTTTCGAAGCACCACGTGATGATCGGGTGTGATAGATCCTTACGTTCACATACAACGGGTGTAAGACAGATTTACACATGCAGAACACTTAGGGTTAACTTGACGAGCCTAGCATGTACAGACATGGCCTCGGAACACAAGAGACCGAAAGGTCGAACATGAGTTGTATAGAAGATACGATCAACATGGAGATGTTCACCGATGATGACTAGTCCATCTCACGTGATGATCGGACACGGCCTAGTCGACTCGGATCATGTAACACTTAGATGACTAGAGGGATGTCTAATCTGAGTGGGAGTTCATTAAAATAATTTGATTAGATGAACTTAATTATCATGAACTTAGTCTAAAACTTTTTTGCAAAATATGTCTTGTAGATCAAATGGCCAACGCTCATGTCAACATGAACTTCAACGCATTCCTAGAGAAAACCAAGATGAAAGATGATGGCAGCAACTATACGGACTGGGTCCGGAACCTGAGGATCATCCTCATAGGTGCCAGGAAACAATATGTCCTAGAAGGACCGCTAGGTGACACTCCCGTCCTAGAGAACCAAGACATTATGAATGCTTGGCAGTCTCGTGCTGATGATTACTCCCTCGTTCAGTGCGGCATGCTTTACAGCTTAGAACCGGGGCTCCAAAAGCGTTTTGAGCAACACGGAGCATATGAGATGTTCGAGGAGCTGAAACTAGTTTTCCAAGCTCATGCCCGGGTCGAGAGATATGAAGTCTCCGACAAGTTCTATAGTTGTAAGATGGAGGAAAATAGTTCTGTCAGTGAGCACATACTCAAAATGTCTGGGTTGCACAACCGCCTGTCCCAGCTGGACATTAACCTCCCGGATGAGGCGGTCATTGACAGAATCCTTCAGTCGCTCCCACCAAGCTACAAGAGCTTTGTGATGAACTACAATATGCAGGGGATGGTAAAGACCATTCCTGAAGTATTTTCAATGCTGAAGTCAGCAGAGGTTGAAATAAAGAAAGAACATCAAGTGTTGATGGTCAATAAGACCACTAAGTTCAAGAAGGGCAAGGGTAAGAAAAACTTCAAGAAGGACGGCAAAGATGTTGCCGCGCCCGATAAGCCAGTTGCCGGGAAGAAGTCAAAGAATGGACCCAAGCCTGAAACTGAGTGCTTTTATTGCAAGGGGAAGGGTCACTGGAAGCGGAACTGCCCCAAATACTTAGCGGACAAGAAGGCCGGCAACACTAAAGGTATATTTGATATACATGTAATTGATGTGTACGTTACCAGTACTCGTAGTCACTCCTGGGTATTCGATACCGGTGCCGTTGCTCACATATGTAACTCACAGCAGGAGCTGCGGAATAAGCGGAGACTGGCGAAGGACGAGGTGACGATGCGCGTCGGGAATGGTTCCAAGGTCGATGTGATCGCCGTCGGCATGCTACCTTTGCATTTACCTACGGGATTAGTTTTAAACCTCAATAATTGTTATTTAGTGCCAAGTTTGAGCATGAACATTGTATCTGGATCTCGTTTAATACGAGATGGCTATTCATTTAAATCCGAGAATAATGGTTGTTCTATTTATATGAGAGATATGTTTTATGGTCATGCCCCAATGGTCAATGGTTTATTCTTAATGAATCTCGAACGTAATATTACACATATTCATAGCGTGAATACCAAAAGAAGTAAAGTTGATAACGATAGTCCCACATACTTGTGGCACTGCCGCCTTGGTCACATTGGTGTCAAGCGCATGAAGAAGCTCCATGCTGATGGACTTTTAGAGTCTCTCGATTATGAACCATTTGACACATGCGAACCATGCCTCATGGGCAAAATGACCAAGACCCCGTTCTCCAGAACAATGGAGCGAGCAACCAACTTGTTGGAAATCATACATACCGATGTGTGCGGTCCAATGAGCATTGAGGCTCGCGGAGGATATCGTTATGTTCTCACTCTCACTGATGACTTGAGTAGATATGGATATGTCTACTTGATGAAACACATGTCTGAGACCTTTGAAAAGTTCAAGGAATTTCAGAATGAAGTAGAGAATCAATGTGACCGAAAGATAAAGTTCTTACGATCGGATCGTGGAGGAGAATATTTAAGTCACGAATTTGGTACACACTTAAGAAAATGTGGAATCGTTTCACAACTCACGCCGCCTGGAACACCTAGCAAAACGGTGTGTCCGAACATCGTAATCGCACTCTATTGGATATGGTGCGATCTATGATGTCTCTTACCGATTTACCGCTATCATTTTGGGGATACGCTCTAGAGACAGCTACATTCACTTTAAATAGGGCCCCGTCTAAATCCGTTGAGACGACACCGTATGAATTATGGTTTGGGAAGAAACCTAAGCTGTCGTTTCTAAAAGTTTGGGGATGCGATGCTTATGTCAAGAAACTTCAACCTGAAAAGCTCGAACCGAAGTCGGAAAAATGCGTCTTCATAGGATACCCTAAAGAAACCATTGGGTATACCTTCTACTTAAGATCCGAAGGCAAGATCTTTGTTGCCAAGAACGGATCCTTTCTGGAAAAAGAGTTTCTCTCGAAAGAAGTAAGTGGGAGGAAAGTAGAACTCGATGAAGTACTACCTCTTGAACATGATAGTAGTGCAGCTCAGGAAAATGTTCCTGTGATGCCTACACCAACTGAAGAGGAAAACAATGATGATGATCAAGGTACTTCGGATCAAGTTGCTACTGAACTTCGTAGGTCCACAAGGACACGTTCCGCACCAGAGTGGTACGGCAACCCTGTCCTGGAAATCATGTTGTTAGACAACGGTGAACCTTCGAACTATGAAGAAGCAATGGCGGGCCCAGATTCCAACAAATGGCTAGAAGCCATGAAATCCGAGATAGAATCCATGTGTGAAAACAAAGTATGGACTTTGACTGACTTGCCCGATGATCGGCGAGCGATAGAAAACAAATGGATCTTTAGGAAGAAGACGGACGCGGATGGTAATATCACCATCTATAAAGCTCGTGTTGTCGCTAAGGGTTATCGGCAAGTTCAAGGGATTGACTACGATGAGACTTTCTCTCCCGTAGCGAAGCTTAAGTCCATCCGAATCATGTTAGCAATTGCCGCATACTATGATTATGAGATATGGCAGATGGACGTCAAAACGGCATTCCTTAACGGGCATCTTAAGGAAGAACTGTATATGATGCAGCCGGAGGGTTTTTTCGATCCTAAGAATGCTAACAAAGTATGCAAGCTCCAGCGATCCATTTATGGGCTGGTGCAAGCATCTCGGAGTTGGAACATTCGCTTTGATGAGATGATCAAAGCGTTTGGGTTTACGCAGACTTATGGAGAAGCCTGCGTTTACAAGAAAGTGAGTGGGAGCTCTGTAGCATTTCTCATATTATATGTAGATGACATACTTTTGATGGGAAATGATATAGAATTCTTGGACAACATTAAGGCCTACTTGAATAAGTGTTTTTCAATGAAGGACCTTGGAGAAGCTGCTTATATATTAGGCATCAAGATCTATAGGGATAGATCGAGACGCCTCATAGGTCTTTCACAAAGCACATACCTTGATAAGATTTTGAAGAAGTTCAAAATGGATCAGTCCAAGAAAGGGTTCTTGCCTGTACTGCAAGGTGTGAGATTGAGCTCGGCTCAATGCCCGACCACGGCAAAAGATAAAGAAGAGATGAGCGTCATCCTCTATGCCTCAGCCATAGGTTCTATTATGTATGCCATGCTGTGTACCAGACCTGATGTAGACCTTGCCGTAAGTTTGGTAGGTAGGTACCAAAGTAATCCCGGCAAGGAACACTGGACAACGGTCAAGAATATCCTAAAGTACCTGAAAAGGACGAAGGACATGTTTCTCGTTTATGGAGGTGATGAAGAGCTCGTCGTAAAGGGTTACGTCGATGCTAGCTTCGACACAGATCTGGATGACTCTAAGTCACAAACCGGATACGTGTATATGTTGAATGGTGGAGCAGTAAGCTGGTGCAGCTGCAAGCAGAGCGTCGTGGCGGGATCTACATGTGAAGCGGAGTACATGGCAGCCTCGGAGGCAGCGCATGAAGCAACATGGGTGAAGGAGTTCATCACCGACCTAGGAGTCATACCCAATGCGTCGGGGCCGATCAAACTCTTCTGTGATAACACTGGAGCTATTGCCCTTGCCAAGGAGCCCAGGTTTCACAAGAAGACCAGGCACATCAAGCGTCGTTTCAACTCCATCCATGAAAATGTTCAAGATGGAGACATAGATATTTGCAAAGTACATACGGATCTGAATGTCGCAGATCCGTTGACTAAACCTCTCTCGCGAGCAAAACATGATCAACACCAGAACTCTATGGGTGTTCGATTCATCACAATGTAACTAGATTATTGACTCTAGTGCAAGTGGGAGACTGTTGGAAATATGCCCTAGAGGCAATAATAAAAGGATTATTATTATATTTCCTTGTTCATGATAATTGTCTTTTATTCATGCTATAACTGTATTATCCGGAAATCGTAATACACGTGTGAATACATAGACCATAACATGTCCCTAGTGAGCCTCTAGTTGACTAGCTCGTTGGTCAACAGATAGTCATGGTTTCCTGACTATGGACATTAGATGTCATTGACAACGGGATCACATCATTAGGAGAATGATGTGATGGACAAGACCCAATCCTAAGCATAGCACAAGATCGTGTAGTTCATTTTGCCGTAGCTTTTCCAATGTCAAGTATCTCTTCCTTGGACCATGAGATCGTGTAACTCCCGGATACCGTAGGAGTGCTTTGGGTGTACCAAACGTCACAACGTAACTAGGTGACAATAAAGGTGCACTACATGTATCTCCGAAAGTGTCTGTTGGGTTGACACGGATCGAGACTGGGATTTGTCACTCCGTATGACGGAGAGGTATCACTGGGCCCACTCGGTAGTGCATCATCATAATGAGCTCAAAGTGACCAAGTGTTTGGTCACGGGATCATGCATTACGGTACGGGTAAAGTGACTTGCCGGTAACGAGACTAACGAGGTATTGGGATACCGATGATCGAGTCTCGGGCAAGTAACATACCGTCTGACAAAGGGAGTTGCATACGGGGTTGATTGAATCCTCGACATCGTGGTTCATCCGATGACATCATCGAGGAGCATGTGGGAGCCAACATGGGTATCCAGATCCCGCTATTGGTTATTGACCGGAGAGCCTTCTCGGTCATGTCTGCATGTCTCCCGAACCCGTAGGGTCTACACACTTAAGGTTCGGCGACGCTAGGGTTATTAGGAAGACTTGTATGTGATTACCGAAAGTTGTTCGGAGTCCCGGATGGGATCCCGGACGTCATGAGGAGTTCCGGAATGGTCCGGAGGTAAAGATTTATATATGGGAAGTTGTCATACGACACCGGAAGGTTTCGGGGGCATATCGGTATTGTACCGGGGCCATCGGTAGGGTTCCGGGGGTCCACTGGGAGGGGCCACCCCTCCCGGGGTGGGCCACATGGGCCGCGTGGGGCAGGAGCCAGCCCCTGGAGGGCTGGGCGCGCCTCCCTCCCTTGGGCCCATGCGCCTAGGGTTGGGGGGGAACCCTAGAGGGGGCGCCCCCCTTGCTTGGGGGGCAAGTTCCCCCTCCCTGGCCGCCGCCACCCCTCTAGATCCCATCTAGAGGGGCCGGCCCCCCTTGCCCCTTCCCCTATAAATAGAGGGGTGAGGGGAGGGCTGAACACCCAAGCCAAGGCGCAGCCCCTCCCCTCCCTAACACCTCTCCTCCTCCGTTGTGTGCTTGGCGAAGCCCTGTCGGAGTACTGCCTCTCCACCATCATCACGCCGTCGTGCTGCTGCTGGAGCCTTCTTCCTCAACCTCTCCTTCCCCCTTGCTGGATCAAGAAGGAGGAGACGTCGCCCGTACCGTACGTGTGTTAAACGCGGAGGTGCTGTCCGTTCAGCACTTGGTCATCGGTGATCTGAATCACGGCGAGTACGACTCCATCATCACCGTTCCCTCGAACGCTTCCGTACGCGATCTACAAGTGGTATGTAAATGCAAACTCTCTCCCTTGACTCGTTGCTTAGATGAACTCATAGATGGATCTTGGTGAAACCATAGGAAAAATTTTAATTTTCTGCAACGTTCCCCAACAGTGGGAAACGTTTGTTTCGCAAAATACGGTGGCCCGTCCGATGGGTCCCTGCTATCAGGTGGAGGAATAATTATTTTGCGCGTAATAAGGAGGCACTTCCTTGCGGCCGCCGTGTACCCAGCAGTCAGCCTCTCCACGTACAGTACTCTTCCAATGGAAGTCGTTCCTTGACCACGTTGACCACGCCGCGCCGAGAGCACCAGGGCGGTGGACGACGGCAAGGCCTAGGATGGGGACAACGCGGATCCGGGGAAGACGGGGCAGTGGAAGCCTGCGCGGAGAGGAGTATGAGGGTTCACTAGTTTGGCTGCGGTGTGAGGCTGCCATCACCGCAGGGCCTGGCCAGCGGTGGGAATAGTAGGGGGTGATGAGGCCTCTGTGGCAGCACAACCGACCACGGGAGGCAGGAGCATGCATCACGACTGGCGCTGCTTTGGGCGGCTGGAGCAAGAAGACCAGAGGTTGAATAAGCACTACGACCGTTGGATGGACATCGTACGGTCACTAGAGCTAGAATCGTTCATATTGACTAAGTTGACAAATCCCTCCATCCCCATCAACTTATTAGGCCCACAAGTCAGCCTCCCACCAAGGTGGGTCCCAGCTAGGAGGGGAGTATTCATTTTTTTGTGCGTAATAAGGAGGCACTTCCAGTGGGTTCGAGCTGACAGCGGGGGGAACGTTTTTCTCGTGAAATACAGTGGCCCGTCCGGTGGGTCCCAACAGTTGGGGGCATTTTTTTTGCGAAATATGGTGGCCCGTCCGGTGGGTCCCTGCTGTCAGGTGGAGGAATAATTTTTTTCCGCGTAATAAGGAGGCACTTCCTTGCGGCTGTCGTGGACCCAGTTGTCAGCTTCTCGACGTACAGTGCTCTTCCGATGGAAGTCGGTCATTGACCACATTGACCACGCCGCGTCGAGAGCACCATGGCGGTGGACGATGGCGAGGCCTAGGAAGGGGACGACACGGAGCCGGGGAAGATGCGGCAGTGGATGCCCACACGGAGAGGAGTACGAGGGTTCACTGGTTCGGCTGCAGTGTGAGGCTGTTGTCGCCGCAGAATAACAAGGGGTGTGGGTGAGTGGAGGGATGGCCTGGCGAGCGGTGGGAGTAGTATAGGGCGATGAGGCCTCCGCGGCAGCACAGCCGACCATGGGAGGCAGGAGCAGGCGACATGATCGGCGCTGCTTTGGGCAGCTGGAGCAAGAAGACCAGAGGTTAAAGAAGCACTACGGCCGTTGTATGGACATCGTACGGTCATTGGAGCTAGAATCGTGCATATTGACTAAGTTGACGAAGCCCTCCATCCCCGTCAACTTATTAGGCCCACTATACTGGGTCCCAGCTAGCAGGGGGAGTATTCATTTTTTGTGCATAATAAGGAGGCACTTCCTTGCATGCAAAGATATAGCTGGTGGGTCCGAGCTATCAGCGGCGGTAATGTTTTTTTCATGAAATACAGAGGCCCTTTCGGTGGGTCCCAGATGTCAGGTGGAGGAATCATTACTTTGCGCGTAATAAGGAGGCATTTCCTTGCGTGCGGTCATGGACCCAGCTGTCATCCTCTCCACTTACATTCCACTTTAGATGCATGTCGGTCGTTGACCACCCGCGCCGAGAGCACCAGGGCAGTGGACGACGGCGAGGCCTAGGAAGGGAACGACATAGAGCCAGGGAAGACTTGGCAGTTGTTTCCCACGCGGAAGGGAGTACGACTGTGCAAGGGTTTACTGGTTCGTCTGCCGTCGCCAGAGAATAATAGCAGGTGTGGGTGAGTAGAGGGATGGCTAGGCCAGCGATGGGAATACGGTGGGGTGGTGAGGCCTGCGCGGCAGCACAGGCGGCCGCGGGGAGGAGGGAGCAGGCAGTCCCGCCGGTGCTTGTTTGAGCGGCTGGAGCAGGAAGAGCAGAGATTGAAGAAGCACGACGGTCGTTGGATAGACATCCAACAGTCACTGCTTGTGCATCAACCTTTTTTAGGAAAGCCTCAAATCTATGGAAAATAGCATACAACCCATCTGCCATTATTTCTAATAATTTATAGCCCATTTGCTAATTCTTAAGTTTTTTTGGAGCCCATATTCTTTTTGTTAGCATTACAGCCCATACTGTGGCCACGATTAAACAATTATATGAAATTTTACATATTTCGGTGCGGTCCGAACTGTTTTCAATCCCAAAATTTCGATTCACATTCAAACTAATTTTAAAAATAAATGTTTATCAATATAAAATCCAATAAATTGTCCATGCATAAAAATAAATGCAATTTAAAATCTCGAAATGAAAAGGAGAAATTTGAAACTAATTGCCGGTTTAATATGTTTTAAAAATGTACAACCCATTTCTCATTACTGATAGGCCATTTTCTCGGCCAGCCGAATGAAGCTCT
Source organism: Triticum aestivum (assembly GCF_018294505.1). Taxonomy (NCBI): domain Eukaryota; kingdom Viridiplantae; phylum Streptophyta; class Magnoliopsida; order Poales; family Poaceae; genus Triticum; species Triticum aestivum. The sequence continues at coordinate 604,128,135 of NC_057804.1, forward strand.
CCTTGTCTTGAAAGATTTGCAGCCCAACAGGCCTGACAAAGTGACTTACTTGACAAATCACAAAAAAACTGGGCTAGTCGTTTTCAAAAAGAAAAAAACTACTAGCTTGGTCTGTGGTAAACATAAAAGTAAAGGCTGTCTAGACAGGCCAGAGTGCCCCGCACAGCCCAGTTGACACACTGCTTTCGTCTGAAAAACGAATTAGATAAATGTCACTCCAATTATGGCGATTCATAAAAATGCCACTGCAATTTCCAAACTTTGAAAAATGCCACTGCAATTTTTGCAAACTTTGAAAAACGCCACTGCAATTTGCAAACTTTGAAAAATGCCACTCCAGACTTCGAAAAATGCCACTGGAAATGGCATGAAATGGCATTTTTCAAAGTTTGGAAACTGCAGTGGCATTTCTCGGAAACACCAAATTTGGAGTGGCATTTATGAAATTAACCCAAAACAAAAATAACTGGGCGAGCTGCTGGGTCCCTGGTGTCAGCCGCTCGTTGTGCAATTCTCTCGTTTATTGACTACGTTGACAATGGCATGGGACCCAAATGTCAGAAATCCATTAGGAGGAGCCATTTTTTACTGGCTTGAAATAAGGAGGCACTTGCTTGCGTACTGCCATGACCTTGGCGGGTCCCAGCTGTCATCCTCTCCATGTACAATCATCTCTGTATTGTGTATGCGTCAACTTGGTAGGCCCACAAGTCAGCCTCTAAACCCGTGGAGGACAAATACAACCCATCTAAAAAAATAACAGCCCATTCCATACGTTCAAACGGAAAGTTCAACATTCAGAGCAAAGTAACATGTCTGATCCACATATAGAGTACTAAACTTCCACGTTGACAACCATCATAGCCAAGTTAACTATCTACTCCCACTAATACTCTAGTAGCATACAAGTACTAACTTACTCTTAGCTAACTAGACGATGCCAGCCGCTATCTGCGGTACACGCTAAATGCCGGCACCAGTGTCCTCCGCCTCGCCTCGGGCTTGCCAGAGGTGCGATAGGGCGTGTTGCTCACGCGTGTCGGCCCTTTCCATGCCGGCGTGGTCCACCGAAGCTTCGGCTTCTAAGCAGGAAACCCACTTGACGAGCTGGTAGTAAAAATTGGCGTCGCGAACGCGTGCGTGCCCGACAGCCTCCATGACTATTTGCCGGGCACCGGCCTCCATGTAGTCGGCCCAGTTGCGGGCGCTCTGCTCGTGATTCTGAGCATCGATGCGCTGCTGCTCCATGTCCCGCTGGCGGCGCAAATCGGTGATACGCTGCTCCTCCGCCAGGCGGTCGCGTTCCAACAACTCCTGCTCCTCCGCCAGGCGGTCGCGCTCCAACAAGTCCTCGATCTCTGCATTGCCATCTAAAGACCGATAGAATGCCTCCTCCCTCCGTCTGCCTTCCAGTGAGAAACCAAACACTAGTTCCGGCGGTGACCGCCTCCGGCCTCGCCTATTGTGGACGGGCGGGGGCATGGCGGGCGTGGCGAGAGCGAGGATAAGTGGCGAGCGACATTGGGCCGGTGGGGGCTTATGAGAATATGGCGAGTTGGGTCACGGCGCCACCGGAGAAGGCTGGGAAATAGTACTTATAGGCAGAAGGTAGAGCGACAGTCATCGGAATTCAATGCATAAGCAGGCATGGCTTAGCGCGCCAGCTTGCCATGGAAAACTAGAGAAACTGAAATTATGACTGTGCCATCCCATCCCGTCCGTGCTGGGACGCACGCCGGCATGGCAGTCAAACAAGTGCACTCGAATCATCTGCCTCCTTGTCAATAATGATTCCATGGATTTAAAAGGTCCGCAACAATTAAAGCGCATCTTTTTTCGCATCAGTTAGCTGCCTTAATTACGGCCGGCTGCATGCAGGCACTCAGAATCACTCGCAGCCAGTATGCGGAGTAGCATGAAACGAGTCGCAGCCGAGGGCATGCATGCAGCCACTTAAATCGCTGGAATTAATTAGGCTTAAACTTCTGTATGTAGTTAATTATTGCCATGCCTTGGTCTTGCTGCTTTGCTCACAGGACTAATAAACCCAGACGGAGGGAGTACCTTGGTTGGTGAGATTTTTGAATTAAGCCCTGCAAACTGGAAAGGAGGTACTAGTACATGCGTGATCCTCTATTTATTCGTGTAGGATCGAGTAGGTAGTTTCTTGAATTGAGCCCTGCAAATCGGAAAGGAGGTAGTACGTGCGTGATCCGCTATTTATCCATGTAGGATCGAGTAGGTCGGATAGTGTACGTGTAGGATCAAGTAGGTCGGATGGTGTACGTGTACGATCGCATTAGTTGATGAACATTAGTTGGGAGATAAGGCAATTGCGAACATTTTTGCTGGCAGTTTCTTTAGATTCACATGGCATTTTCTTCAGAGCAGCTTGTCAGTTTCTTCAGAGGTAGGCATTTTTATTTAAAAAACTGCCACTTCGAATCTTGCGTCGCAACTAAAACTGCCAGGAGCGCATTAGTAGGCTAGCTAGTGATCGATCAGTAACTTGTAAACACTGAGCGAACAGAAATAAGGAACTGTTAATGCATCTCAATGATTCACATATCATATACAAATATGTAGCTCCAAAAGCAAATATCAGCCACTTCGGATCTTGCGTCGCAACTAAAACCAACTAGTACGATTCCCATACATAAGATCAACATGTTAATGCATCTCAATAATTCACAGATCATATACACATATGTAGCTCCAAAAGCAAAGATCTAGAAAAAAACATTTGTTCTTCCTACTAGCATGGATGCTTCTCTTGGCCAACATTTAGTACAGACTAAAAGACAAATTTGTTTGTGAAGTCTACAATTCCTCTTGCAAACGTAAGTGGTTTCACCAACAGCTGGAACCATGAGAATGAACCACACATTATGGAGGAACATCCACTGCAATATGATTTGGTCTTCTCTCGATCACACGGCGAGACTATTTTCATAATACAAACTTTAACTTAGGCAAAATGATGCCCATTGTATAATTAGACCAAAGCAATGAAGCACCTAGTGTTGGCCAATAAATAGTACAATATTACTTTTCTGCAGTCCATGAAGTGACTATCCAATCTTTCTGTGTCTATTTTCAAATGGCACTGCATGCAGTGACTATACTATTCTCTTGTGCAGTTCAACAAAAATTGTGGTTACTTTGTTTGTTTGCCAAATAGCAATGGGCAGACATCTCCTGCACAAATATCAAGCAGCTAGTAAACATATACCCCACCTTGTATTTTTGGTTTAAAAATGTCTCTTCTGCTTAGCATCTGTCATGTTTTGCATTGGACAATTTGATACAGTCATGTTTTGCCCTGGACAATTTCATACTGAATTGATTTACTGGTTCAGAGAAGAAATATAGCGCCTATTCTTCATCAAACCATGGATATCCATGTTCGCAGTGATGGAAGAGGTGAAATCGATACAACTAAAATTGAGCATCCAATCATTGAATCATGTCCTGCACCTCCAATGTTGGTCCATCCTGCCAATAAATTCACATGCAAACCACTAGTATTACTATCTAATGACAGTACAAAAAGAGTAGCAAGATAGTAGCAAACCATGTACCTTCGTAATGAGCAGCTCATAGTGCCACCAATTGGATATAAAGGTTTGGAAGAAAACATGCTCCTAATGTTGAACCAGTTGGACTTTTTGTGTAGTTCCACTAAAATTGAGCACCCCTGTTTGCATAGATATTGAAAGTGTGATTACTGTAAAAATGACACTAATTGAAGCAAAGACTCACAAATATAAGCATTTCAATTTCTTAATGGGAAAAGGTAGCAAGACTGTTTCTAACCACCTATTTGAAGGAATAAATAAGGCAACAGCAGCTGATGTCAGAAAGGCATATATAGTTCTTTCTGAAAGAATGATTGACTTCTGACCTTTCCTCTTATTTTAAGCATATTTTGTGCAGTTCAACTAAAATAAAATGCCATCACCGCCTTGACAATTCAGTGACACTGTACAAAAGGAAATGACTTAACATTACATCATGATGTCAGGTATGTAGTCGGCAGGCATTAGAGACAAACATACATACCTCCTCTGATAACATAATGAACATTAATTTTAACAAAGGTGTGACTAGCTTTATTGGGATAATTTGAGTGAACTCTACACCCTCTATTCCCTACTATAAGACGTTTTCGCGGTTCAATTTAAAGTACCCAAACGTCTAGTATTTTGAAAAACAGGTAGTAGTTTTCTTGAGCGCATATCTGGGAAAGCTTGCCACACTTTATTTATGTCCATACGCTAATGCAACACCATTGAATACTACAAATATACACTAATCCAGTGGCTAGTGCAACAGTAGAGTAGTTATTTTATTATAGGGTACAGTACAATGGTTTTACTGAACAGACTTCAATAAACTCTAGTACCCAAGATTCTATAAGAATTAACAATACAAAATGTAAAGGTAACAAGTTCAGCATTGGTATACTAGCTGTGCATGAGCATTAAACCAAATACAAAAGTCTGAAGGTAACTAGCATTATTAACTAATGACAGTATAAAAAAATTGCAAACCATGTACCTCCAAGGTAAATATCATTTCGAACTTGTGGGGACCTTAAAAATTGCTATCCCAATCTTGACAATCGATCAAACATAAAAACTTTATCGAATGAATCAAGAGAACAACCGGAGGAGGAGGTGCCCACTCTTGACCTTTCCTCTTGTCTTCATAATTTTTTGTGCAGTTTAACCAAAATAAAATGACATCAGCGCCTTAGCATTTTGGTGACACTTAGGGCTGGAAAATAAACTCGAAGCTCGTGAGCTAAACGAGTAGCTCGTGACTCGGCTCGAATCGACTCGAACTCGAAGAATAACGAGTCGAGCCAAGCTTTAGTTTAAGATCGTTTATAGACCAAGTTAAACGAGCCAATCTCATGAGTACTCGTGTAACTCGTTAGGCTCGGTACAAAAGATCATCCACTCCCAATACAAAAAAAGATCAGCCACTCAACACCCTATGTCCTAGGTGCACAACACAAGGCCTAGCCGTTGAAGGCCCAACCGCCTAGGAGACTCATGCGTTACAAGGAAATTACTATTGTTAGTGATATATATGTTTAATATATACATGATCATTTTTATAATATTTGACGGTTTTATGTTCATATCTTTAACGAGCTTAACAAGCTAAACGAGCCAGCTCACGAGTTATACGAGTCGAGCCAATCTTGGATTTGAGCTCGTTATAATAATGAGTCGAGTTGAGCTAGCTCGTTAACGAAACGAGCTCTAGCGAGTCGAGTCGAGCCGGCTCGACTCGGCTTGAATTCCAGCCCTAGTGACACTATACAAAAAATTAACTTATCTCATGAAAGTGAGGTATGTAATCTATAAGCATTAACAGTGCAAAAATATGAAGGTAGTAACAAGTTTCATCGTTGGTATACTGGCTGTGCAACAACATTAGAATGTCTTAGCTGAAAAATGTTTAATACATCCACAATCAACAACTAACCCTGAAATAATCCAGTGACATTAAATGGCATTGCTTAAATTTATCGGTGGCATTAGACTGAGTGTGGCATTAGTTAAATGTGGCTTCACTTTAGCAGTAGCATTGCTTGACTTGACTGCTGGCGTTATACTAAGAGCAAAAAAGTGGCGATAAGAGCATGGGAGGCCCATTCAGACAGTGGGCGCACTAGTACGATGTACCTCCACGGACGTATAAAGTAGTGAGGGAGGTATGGTTGCTGATACGTCTCCAATGTATCTATAATTTTTGATTGTTCCATGTTATTATATTACCCCTTTTGGATGTTTATGGGCTTTATTTACATATTTATATCATTTTTGGGACTAACCTACTAACCGGAGGTCTAGCCCATATTGCTGTTTTTTTTGCCTATTTCAGTATTTTGAAGAAAAGGAATATCAAATGGAGTCCAAACGGAATGAAACCTTCGGGAGCGTGATTTTTGGAACAAATCTGATCCGAAGAGCTTGGAGTGCAAGTCAAGAAGCTCCCGAGGGCCCCACGAGCTAGGAGGCCGCACCCCCCTCTGTAGGGCGCCCCCCTGTCTCGTGGGCCCCTCGGGCGTCCACCGACGTACTTCTTCCTCCTATATATACCTACTGACCCCGAAAACATCCAGGAGCACCACGAAACACAATTTCCACCACCGTAACCTTCTGTATCCACGAGATCTCATCTTGGAGCCTTCGTCGGCACTCTGCCGGAGGGGGAATCGACCATGGAGGGCTTCTACATCAACACCCTTGCCCCTCCGATGAGTTGTGAGTAGTTTACCACAGACCTACGGGTCCATAGTTATTAGCTAGATGGCTTCTTCTCTCTTTTTGGATCTCAATACAATGTTCTCCCCCTCTCGTGTGGAGATCTATTCGATGTAATCTCTTTTTGCGGTGTGTTTGTCGAGATCCGATGAATTGTGAGTTTATGATCGAGTTTATCTATGAATAATATTTGAATCTTCTCTGAATTCTTTTATGTATGAGTGAGTTATCTTGGCAAGTCTCTTCGAATTATCAGTTTGGTTTGGCCTACTAGATTGATCTTTCTTGCCATGGGAGAAGTGTTTAGCTTTGGGTTCAATCTTGCGGTGTTCTTACCTAGTGACAGAAAGGGTTTCAAGACACGTATTGTATTATTTCCATCGAGGATAACAAGATGGGGTTTATATCATATTGCATGTGTTTATCCCTATATATCATGTCATCTTGCTTAAGGCGTTACTTTGTTCTTATGAACTTAATACTCTAGATGCAGGCAGGAGTCGGTCGATGTGTGGAGTAATAGTAATAGATGCAGGCAGGAGTCGGTCTACTTGTTATGGACATGATGCCTATATACATGATCATGCCTAGATAATCTCATATCTATGCGCTTTTCTATCAATTGCTCGACAGTAATTTGTTCACCCACCGTAATACTTATGCTATCTTGAGAGAAGCCTCTAGTGAAACCTATGGCCCCCGGATCTATCTCTTATCATATTTGCTTTCAATCTACCTTTATTTGTATCTTTACTTTTTGCATGTATATTATAAAATACCAAAAATATATTTATCTTATCATATTATCTCTATCAGATCTCACTTTCGTAAGTGTCCGTGAAGGGATTGACAACCCCTTTATTGCGTTGGTTGCGAGTTCTCAGTTTGTTTGTGTAGGTGCGTGGGACTTTTGAGGAGCCGCCTACTGGATTGATACCTTGGTTCTCAAAACTGAGGGAAATACTTATGCTACACTTTGCTGCATCACCCTCTCCTCTTTGAGGAAAACCAACGCAAGCTCAAGACGTAGCAAGAAAGATTTCTGGCGCCGTCGCCAGGGAGGTCTTCGCTCAAGTCAAGACATACCAAGTACCCATCACAAACCCATCTCCCTCGCATTTACATTATTTGCCTCTCGTTTTCCTCTCCCCCACTTCACCCTTGCCGTTTTATTCGCCCTCTCTTTCCCAATCTCCTCCTCTCTTTTCGCTTGCCTTCTTTTGTGTGCTTGTTTGCTTGTTTGACCTTATGGCCGAGCCTAAGGGTCCTGAACACCTTCTCAGAAGGATGGATGAGATTGAATCAAATATTAGAAGCTTTATGAATTTGCAATTTGAGCATAATAATTTATTTAGAAAAGAGCTTAAGGAACAAAAATGTTTTTTGGGGTTTATGAACAAAGAGCTTGATGATATGAATAAAGAATTCTGTGGTGTTACCGCTCAAATTACCCGGCTTGAAAATGCTATAGCCAAAATTTCTGACAAGCAAGCCACCTTAGTCAATAAGATGGTCGCTAAACCAGAAAAATTACATGAAAATAATGATGAGGATCTTAAAGTTATTGATGCATCTCCGATTAGATCTGTGTTTTGCAATATGAATTTTTATGATTATGGGAGTGATGATGAATCAACTTTGCCTAGAAGGCGTCCCAAAAATTTGGAATCTTTAGATCTTGATGTTAAATTTGGTAAAAGAGAGATTGGAGAATCCTCAACTTCTAATAATATTGAACCTACTATTTCAGATTTCAAGGAATTTGATTATGATAATTGCTCTTTAAAAGGTTGTATTTCCTTGTTGCAATCCGTTGTTAATTCTCCTCATGCTTATAGTCAAAATAAAGCTTTTACCAAACATATCGTTGATGCCTTGTTGCAATCTTATGATGAAAAACTTAATTTGGAAGTTTCTATACCTAGAAAACTTAATGATGAGTGGGAACCTACTATAAAGATTAGAATTAAATATTATGAGTGTTTTGCTTTGTGTGATTTGGGTGCTAGTGTTTCCACGATTCCGAAAACTTTATGTGATATTCTAGGTTTCCATGATCTTGATGATTGCTCTTTAAATTTGCACCTTGCGGATTCCACCGTTAAAAAGCCTATGGAAAGGATCAATGATATTATTATTGTTGCAAATAGAAATTTGGTGCCCGTAGATTTTATCGTTCTTGATATAGATTATAATCTTTCTTGCTCTATTATTCTTGGTAGACCTTTCCTTAGAACGATTGGTGCGATTATTGATATGAAGGAAGGGAACATTAGATTCCAATTTCCTTTAAAGAAAGGCATGGAGCACTTTCCAAGAAAGAAAGTCAAATTACCTTATGAATCTATCATGCGTGCTACTTATGAATCTAGTGCCAAAGATGGCACTAGTTAAATCTATTTTCGCTTCTATGCCTAGGTAGGGGCGTTAAACAATAGCGCTAGTTGGGAGGCAACCCAATTTTCTTTATGTTCTTTGTTTTTGCTCCTGTTTAGGAATAAATCTTGCATCTACCTTCTGTTTAGATGTGTTTTTATCTTTTAATTAGTGTTTGTGCCAAGTAGAACCTATAGGATAACCTACGATGATAGTTGATTTGATTCTGCTGAAAAACAGAAACTTTGCGCTCACGAGAAAAAAATCAATAAATCACAGAAACGTTCTTTTGCATTGATTCTTTTTGCTTATGATCAATAGACAAATTTTCTAGTACTTCCTATTTTGGTAGGATTTTTAGAGTTCCAGAAGTTTGCGTTAGTTACAGATTTCTACAGATTGTTCTGTTTTTGACAGATTCTGTTTTTCGTGTGTTGTTTGCTTATTTCAGTGCATCTATGGCTAGTAATTCAGTCTATGAACCATAAAGAAGTTGGAATACATTAGGTTTAACACCAAAAATAAATAAATAATGGGTTCATTGCAGTAACTTATGTGGTGGTTTTGTTTTCTTTCACTAACGGAGCTTATAAGATTTCCTGTTGAGTTTTGTGTTGTGAAGTTTTCAAGTTTTGGGTAAAGCTTTTATGGACTATGGAATAAAGGGTGTCAAGAGCCTAAGCTTGGGGATTCCCAAGGCACCCAAAGATATTCAATAATAGCCAAAAGCCTAAGCTTGGGGATGCCCCGGGAAGGCATCCCCTCTTTCGTCTTCGTTCATTGGTAACTTTACTTGGAGCTATATTTTTATTCGCTACATGATATGTGTTTTGCTTGGAGCGTCGTGTATTATATTAGTCTTTGATTTTTAGTTTACCACAATAATCCTTGCTGTACACACCTTTTGGGAGAAGCCTATTTGATTAGAATTTGCTAGAATACTCTATGTGCTTCACTTATATCTTTTTGAGCTTGATAGTTTTTGCTCTAGTGCTTCACTTATATCTTTTAGAGAACGGTGGTGTCTTAATTTTGAAGAAATTGCTAGTCTCTCATGCTCCACTTATATATTTTGAGAGTCTTTTAGAACAGCATGGTATTTGCTATTATCATAAAGTTGGTCCTAGAATGATGAGCATCCAAGTTGGGTATAATAAAAACTATCACAGGAAGTGAATTGGATGCTATGATCAACTTGATGCTTGATAATTGTTTTGATATATGGAGGTAGTGATATTAAAGTCATGCTAGTTGGGTGATTATGAATTCAAAGAATGCTTGTGTTGAAGTTGGCAAGTCCCTTAGCATGCACATATGGTTAAAGTTGTGTAACAAATTTGAAACATGAAGTGTACTTGGCTTGTGCATCCTTATGAGTGGTGGTCGGGGACGAGCGATGGTCTTTTCCTACCAATCTATCCCCCTAGGAGCATGCACCTAGTAATTGATTTTTGATGATTTCTAAATTTTTGCAATAAGTATATGAGTTCTTTTGACTAATGTTGAGTTCATGGATTATACGCACTTTTACCTTTCCACCTTTGCTAGCCTCTTCGGTACCGTGCATTGCCCTTTCTCACCTTGAGAGTTGGTGCAAACTTCACCGGTGCATCCAAACCCCGTGATACGATACGCTCTATCACACATAAACCTCCCTATATCTTCCTCAAAACAGCCACCATACCTACCTATTATGGCATTTCCATAGCCATTCCGAGATATATTGCCATGCAACTTTCCACCATTCCGTTCATCATTATGACACACATTACTTTTGTCATATTGCCATTGCATGATCATGTAGTTGACATCGTATTTGTGGCAAAGCCACCATGCATTATTTTTCATACATGTCACTCTTGATTCATTGCACCATCCCGGTACACCGCCGGAGGCATTCATATAGAGTCATATCTTGTTCTAATTTCGAGTTGTAATTCTTATGTTGTAATCAATGAAAGTGTGATGATCATCATTATTAGAATATTGCCCAAAGAAAAATAAGAAAAAAAGAAAAAAAAAGAAGAAAGGCAAAAAAAAGGCCCAACAAAAAGAAAAAAAGAAAAAAAATAAAAAAATAAAAAAATAAATAAAAAGGGCAATGTTACTATCTCTTTTTCCACACTTGTGCTTCAAAGTAGCACCTTGTTCTTCATGTAGTGAGTCTCATATATTGTGCTTCAAAGTAGCACCATGTTTTTCATATAGCGAGTCTCATAAGTTGTCTTTTTCATACTAGTGGGAATTTTTCATTATAGAACTTGGCTTGTATATTCCTACGATGGGCTTCCTCAAATGCCGTAGGTCTTCATGAGCAAGCAAGTTGGATGCACACCCATTAGTTCTCCTTTGTTGAGCATTCATTTGTATCTCTAGTACATCCGTTGCATGGCAATCCCTACTCCTTATGTTGACATCAATTGATGGGCATCTCCATAGCCCATTGATTATCCTCATCAATGTGAGACTTTCTCCTTTTTTATCTTCTCCACACAATCCCCATCATCATATTCTATTTCACCCATAGTGCTATATCCATGGCTCATGCTCATGTATTGCGTGAAGGTTGAAAATGTTTGAGATTATTTAAGTATGAAATAATTGCTTGGCTTGTCATCGGGGGTATAGAAGTTTGGAACATCTTTGTGTGACGAAAATGAAGCATAGCCTAACTATATGGTTTTATAGGGATGAACTTTCTTTTGCCATGTTATTTTGAGAAGACATGATTACTTTGATTAGTATGCTTGAAGTGTTACTATTTCTTATGTCAATATGAACTTTTATTTTGTATTCATTTGGATCTGAACATTCATGCCACAATGGAGAAAATTACATTATGAATTATGCTAGGTAGCATTCCACATCAAAAATTCTCTTTTTATCATTAACCTACTCGAGGACGAGCAGGAATTAAGCTTGGGGATGCTTCATACATCTCCAACGTATCTATAATTTTTGATTGTTCCATGCTATTATATTACCCCTTTTGGATGTTTATGGGCTTTATTTTACATATTTATATCATTTTTGGGACTAACCTACTAACCGGAGGCCCAACCCATATTGCTGTTTTTTTGCCTATTTCAGTATTTCGAAGAAAAGGAATATCAAACGGAGTCCAAACGGAATGAAACCTCCGGGAGCGTGATTTTTGGAACAAATCTGATCCGGAGAGCTTGGAGGGCAAGTCAAGAAGCTCCCGAGGGCCCCACGACATAGGGGGCCGCACCCCCCTGTAGGGCGCGCCCCTGTCTCATGGGCCGCTCGGGCATCCACCGACGTACTTCTTTCTCCTATATATACCTACTGACCCCGAAAACATCCAGGAGCACCACGAAACACAATTTCCACCGCCGTAACCTTCTGTATCCGCGAGATCTCATCTTAGAGCCTTCGCCGGCACTCTGCCGGAGGGGGAATCGACCACGGAGGGCTTCTACATCAACACCCTTGCCCCTCCGATGAGTTGTGAGTAGTTTACCACAGACCTACGGGTCCATAGTTATTAGCTAGATGGCTTCTTCTTTCTTTTTGGATCTCAATATGATGTTCTCCCCCTCTCTTGTGGAGATCTATTCGATGTAATCTCTTTTTGCGGTGTGTTTGTCGAGATCCGATGAATTGTGGGTTTATGATCAAGTTTATCTATGAATAATATTTGAATCTTCTCTGAATTCTTTTATGTATGATTGAGTTATCTTTGCAAGTCTCTTCGAATTATCAGTTTGGTTTGGCCTACTAGATTGATCTTTCTTGCCATGGGAGAAGTGTTTAGCTTTGGGTTCAATATTGCGGTGTTCTTACCCAGTGACAGAAAGGGTTGCAAGACACGTATTGTATTGTTGCCATCGAGGATAACAAGATGGGGTTTATATCATATTGCATGTGTTTATCCCTCTACATCATGTCATCTTGCTTAAGGCGTTACTCTGTTCTTATGAACTTAATACTCTAGATGCAGGCAGGAGTCGGTCGATGTGTGGAGTAATAGTAATAGATGCAGGCAGGAGTCGGTCTACTTGTTATGGACATGATGCCTAAATACATGATCATGCCTAGATAATCTCATAACTATGCGCTTTTCTATCAATTGCTCGACAGTAATTTGTTCACCCACCGTAATACTTGCGCTATCTTGAGAGAAGCCTCTAGTGAAACCTATGGCCGTCGGGTCTATCTCTTATCATATTTGCTTTCAATCTACCTTTATTTGTATCTTTACTTTTTGCATCTATATTATAAAATACCAAAAATATATTTATGTTATCATATTATCTCTATCAGATCTCACTTTCGTAAGTGGCCGTGAAGGGATTGACAACCCCTTTATTGCGTTGGTTGCGAGTTCTCAGTTTGTTTGTGTAGGTGCGTGGGACTTTTGAGGAGCCTCCTACTGGATTGATACCTTGGTTCTCAAAACTGAGGGAAATACTTACGCTACACTTTGCTGCATCACCCTCTCCTCTTCGAGGAAAACCAACGCAAGCTCAAGACGTAGCAGTTGCCCGGAGCAACAAATATCCAGGCAGCATATGTGGATTACGTCCCATTTTTGTTCTCTTTAGCCACCTTTTTCCTATGTGAGGACAACAAACCGATCGACCTGGTCATTCTCTATTGCGTTGTCATGCCTTTCTACCCTTCTTCAACCAAGAGACACGAGACTCATTCCTTAGCTACTGATTTCCCCCTTTCAACCTAGATGTGGGTTCGATGCCTACTCTCTTGGACAGTACAGTCTCCCTTCCTTTCCTTATTCAACCCAGACATGGATTAGTCTGCATGAAGTAGGGTTTCCTTTAATATTGCAAATTAAGGTTTTCGTCTACGTGATCAGCAGAGCAGAGGATAGCAAATTGGGAAGATGGTGGAGTGAAAAAAGATCCACATGCAGCGACGTGGCAGATGGGGCCATAGAACAAGGGTATGGTTCGAAAAGAGGTAGCATACCTGAGGGTGGGCGGGAAGTGGCTTCGCTCGTGGTCGTCGTCCTCCGCACACACTACGGCAGCGAGCTTGGGGACGGAGGCCATCCCGCGTGGGTGCTAGGTCTGAGAGGACGGCCTTGTCGTCAGTGCGTGACCTTGCTCACTGACAACGAGTGCTTCAACGTTGCACGTCCTTTTCTTCCCCAGTAGATCTGGGACCACCGGTGAGGAGGGAGAGAGAGAGGCCGTCTTTTTTAGATCTGGAGAGAGGGTGATAGTGTGAGAAGCAAGTGGACAACCCTTAGCAAGAAAGCACCAAAGCTCCAACCTATATATCTTTTTTATACTACTAGTACTAGAGGTGGAGTAGTGGTAGAGTAGTTTATATTTTCTTTGCATACAGTACCAGTTAGTCGTGCTTCAAAACTGAACGACACGCCATTAAAAAAATAAAGGTCAATAACTAATGCAGCACCTCGGGCCAACGCGGCTAGATCGCATTTTGCACGAGAAATTACACACCATGTTCCGTTGACATGTGGTCCCGTTCCAACATGTCAGTGAGACAACGGTGAGTCCTTTTCTACTAGTATTTCCAAACGGACGTGTAGGCCGGGGCGCCTCTTCGTGTACCGTGGCAAACTGGCAACCGTCCACCGACTCTTCGCCTTTCCCTCTCGATTTGGAACTGTTGTCGCATGCTCTTCCTCCCTCCTACATTTGCCTTCACCCTTCCTTCTGCCATTGTTCGATCATCTTATCCATGGAGGGAACAGGCCGGAAACGACCCCGTTATTCTTGCCCCGATCTGAAAGATGACGTGGTGGAGGAACTCATTGATCGGTGCGACGTCATCACCTCGCCTAGCATGGCAGGTTCGTTCAAGACCATTCTCGACTCAACTAATAACATCATTACAAGGAACCCAAGGGTCCAGAAGCAGTTTGATCTCCCCTATCTTCTTCGCTATAAGCCTGTTCGCATGGGCGTGGATGATGGAGGCCTCCTTGTGCAAGTTGATGCCGCTTGATAGTGATACGTGTGATGTCAAGATGCATCGCTTAAGGAGAAGGCCTGGACTGGCGCAAATGGAGATTGGGTTGTTTATATTGGGTACAATTGCGAGTGGGAACTTGTGAACGTGTACACTCGTCTGCGGATTCCACTTCCAAAAATCTCAAAGTTCCCTGAGATTGAGCACACAGATGATCTACGTACGTTCAAATACGATCATTGTGGTTGTCATCTACGGAAGATAGCAATTTGTCGAGTTCTCAACCGCTCTTGGAATTGCAAGAACTATCAAGTTGTTGCTATCTTCGACAAGCTTGTTGCCGTCGTTACTGATTCCATGGTTCGTCCATGGATATTGCTCAAATCAGTTTCTGTACACGGATGATGAGTACTATGATGCAATTGAATACGACAATCTTGTGTTTGCTTCCACCACTTGTGGCACTATTTTTGCATGGGATCCACGTAGTTTTGGTACGTTTGTCTTCCACCGTAATTATAATTGTTTCATCCACATGCCTGCGGGTTAGCAAGTTTCCCTTTACTAATTAACCTTCTTCCTGTGTTTCCAAGGTCCTGTGAACATTCCACCACCTATACTTGAAAAAATTTATAACCAAGGGGGAGATGACGATGGTGATGATCATGAGCATGAGGACGAGCAGGACTTATATACTCAGTGGCGCCTGGCAACTAATTCCGATGGATCACCTCTTCTTGTCTGTATACAGTGCTCTGAGCTTGTAACTACTGAGGGAGCACGTGTTGTCTCCCATGGTCGCCCTCTCCAGACCTATTCCAACACCCGTTGCAGGGTATGCGGGATGGATACTAGTGTGCTAACGCCAACACCTTCTCCCTGGTTCAGTATTGATAATCTTGGAGAAAACTCGCTCTTCCTTGGACCAAACTATCCAATGATGGTTAAAGGCGATCCAACTGTTGTTGACACAATGTTACTACCATTTATGAGAAGCAACTGTATCTATACCTCGGACATTGTGGTGGTTCCCTACCTTGCTCCTGATATATGCCTCTTCAGCCTGGATGATCAGTCCTGCGTTGCTCTCGATATTGACAATAGTTGGCCCTTCCCAGAGCACCTATGGTTCAAAGCAAGCGTTTCCAATGCTGAGGATTGGTTGAGTTGAAGTTCATTTCATTGCTTGTTATTTGTTGTGTGATGAAAACTTCAGTATTTACTAGAATGTTTTGTTGGAAATAATCTATAATCCAACATGTATCCTCGTTGTCGTTGTGTGTTGATGACGAATGGTACATTTGCAAATGCATGTCATAGGCTCAATTTATGAATGGTTTTCGATTCACTTCTTGGAGTGTGAGTACCATAGTAGTATAGCCAGCATCCGGTTAGTATATGAAGTTGCCACATCACATAGAGCCAACCTAATATTGGAGTATGCTAGTCCTCCACCGGCGCGCCGCTTCAAATGGCGGACAAAGTGAGAGGTCGCGTCACCTTGTGTCCAGATCTGAGATGCCACATGTACCAGATGAATGACTCCAAGTTCGACCACCGTGATGCTAGGTGCGAGCCGAGGAACACTATTGGAGAGACCCCCCTCATAATTTTCCTACATTGGTTGTTTGATTCATAGGATAGAATGCTATAGGATTTTTTTTGATGTGTAATCATGTTTTAATTGAAAATCTAGCATCCACTCCAACTTTTGTTTCATTTCCTTTGTTCCTATGAAGAGAGTACTTGCTCTAAATGATGTGCCGTTGTCGTCGCCTATATTAGTAGATGACATTGCGCTTGGCTCTTCTCCTCTTCCGGAAGTCAACCAATAATGATGGTACTAAAGTAGTACTTCTGGCCACCTGACACCAAATGAACTGCTGCACGTCCACTGCTTGTAAGCAAAAGTTTCTCCCCGTGCTGCGAGCCACCACGCACGCGTTGGTGAGGGAGAAGGTAAGCAAGCTTCTCGTCGTTCTGCAAGTTTATGGGACACATCAAAGTTATTTATTAGTACTCTCTTCAAAAAGGGCCAACCATGTCCATGGCTACCATCCCGTGCTCTGTCATTGAGTACGTGCACTATTCACGTGCCATCGAGGAGAAAAAATATTGCGAGTACTAGGTGCCATCGAAGTGCATGACTCACTTACGCACTCCATATCTCCATTTTCTTGCATGACACGCCACCTTGATGCTAGATGTCTCGTGTGTCATTGAGGCATATAGTATGATTTTTAAAATGGAGGCATATAGATGTCCCGCGTGTCGGCAAAAGGATGAACAAAGCTCATACCTTAAATGAAAGAGTGGAAGAACATAGATTCTCGACGACCGAGAAGGAGCATATAGTACATAATTGTGCGTGCATTGCAACAGGTTATCGGATGAGGCCAATCAACAATAGTACACTATTTGTACTAGCTTCATATGATTCGCGCATTGGGCGGGTGTTCTTACTGTAGCTGCGAATCCCATCATCCTAGGTCCTCGGATGAGTCCAGTAGAAATTGCATTCTGATGTTTGGGTTCAAACTTTCAGAACTGTTGCACTATCTCTATGTTTACGTATACGTAATACAACACCTTTTAAACTTGAGACCACCCACCCACCCTCACAAATAACACTTTTTAACCTAGCACAAACTCCAGGAAATTTGGCCACAGTGTGAGGTGGGCCATATGTTAATTTGTTCGCTGTACGTAACCAGCACCTCGAATCCTCAATACTACTACTATAAGTAGTAGGAGTAGTAGGGTGGCATGGGCCAGAACAAGCATTCACGTCCAGGTGTACGACACACGCCACCAACACGACTTCCATCTGACACCATATTTCTTGGAGTCCATGCTACAACAATCTCTTCAACCTCGTCATTTCTCTAACTCAGCCATTGCGCGGCGGGCGAGGTGGGGGTTTGCCGATAGTCGGTTTCCTCAACTGCGGTCCCACTTGTAAGGTCAACTCCAATGCACAACCCCAAACGGACCTCCGTTTTGCCTGGATTCTGTCCGTTTGGGTAGGGCAATGGGGTCGTGTCCGGGCCATTTCTCGTATGCGGTGGCCGTACTCTTCTTCCCAATACCAAAACTTGCATCCGTTCTACACAATAAAATTTTAAGTTAGCACAACTAGTCTAATCCGAGAGCACAACCCAAGATTTGGTCGGGTTCTTCCTCCTTTTGCCGACACATGGGACATCCAGCATCCAGGTCATGTCATGCAAGAAAATAGAGTGGTAGTTGAAGCCACGTGATGTGCATCTTGGGTTAAACTATAAATAGAATCTTACTACTCTTGAGTAACTCCAAAAGCGGCCACAGAAGATCTTTATTGGATTTGTTTTTCATCACCAGTACATCAAGGTGAAATATGTGCAGGTTTAGTGGGTCCTCTTGCGTTTTCACTGACATGTGGGACCGCATATGAGCAAACAGACAATGGGCTCCGCGCGTCCGCTGGCTGGCTAAAAAGAGAGATAGAGGAGGGCTGAGCACGGACTCTAGGAAATTTGTTCTACGTAACCAGCACCTCGATATAGGCTCGATATAGTGGGGTGGCATGTGCCATAACTAGCATTCACGTCTAGAAGTATGGCACATGCCACCCACACGAGTCCCATCCGACACCAATTTTCTTGGAGTCCATGCTACAACCATCTCTTCTCCCTCCTGTTTTCTTAGCCATCACGCGGTGGGCGGGGTGGGGGTTTGCCAATAGTCGGTTTGCTCAACTGCGGTCCCACTTGTAAGTGAAAATGCAACACCGCATGCATTCCCCCTTGAGCGGCGTGCCGGACCAACCGTGTGGGGGTGCGACGCGAACACGGCAGGCTTTTCCTTTTGAACTCGTAACTTGTAAAATTTGGTTCTGCTCCATGGCGTGACCGATAGATAGAAATAATGATCTTCCCTAGAGTAATGAGAAGTTTGGTTCTGGCGCGGTTCATGCATGGAGTACGTACGAAAATTATGAAGTTGATGCAAAAGTTAAGATAATTACTAGTAGTACCATATACCACTACATGGATTTGCCGAAAAGATAAAAATACATACAGATCCATCAACGACATTCTCACGCCCTAGTGCGCCGAGTCACCAACCGACGTGTGAGGAGCAGCGGTGTTGACGGCGAGTTCAATGTGCTTCTGAACAATTCGTCCAAGGTTTCCCTACGGTCCAAGAAGGCCAGCATCCTATCGTCCTCCTCTTGCATGTAGTAGTCCTTGTGGACGATTTGCATGTAGACGTGGGTGATTATGTTGATGGTGTCTTGCTGCGCCAGGCGCTGCGCGGCGAGCGCGACCTTGAGATGAACATTCTCCGGTTTGATGGCGGGCAGACGCAGGGCCACCAGTGCATCGAAGAGGTTGTCACCATAGTGGCCGTTGAGGGTGGCGGGCATCGCAGAGCCTGGGCACGTCGGCTGGAGGGGTACGTCAAGGTCGCCCGCGAGCTTCTTCACGACGGTGAACTTGTCGAGGAAACTGACGAGGACCTCGTCGAACAAGGAGACGAAGCTGTCGTCCAAGCGGCCCCTCGCCCTGGCGGCCTCGAGCACTACCTGGAGACGGTCCTCGGTGCCGGGCCACAGGCCGGCGTCGTGGACCATCTAGCACAGGCGGCTGATGGTCGTGCTCATTGCTCCATGGGTCTAGCTTAGAGGGTGCTTGGATCCAAGGGACTTCTAGTCAACTAATCTTGCGATTCGAGTGATCACTCTTGCCCTTGGTTAGCATGCGTAGGTGCATAGGATTTTGTACTAGATTGGACTGGCGGGGAGCCTTTATATGAGAAGTGCAGACTGCGTTGAATTCACGTGCGTGTTTGCCATCTACTCCTCGACCCTCTACTGCACCTGCCTTTGGCTGTATGACAGGCGGGCCAGCCACGCGTTGGGCCCACGTGTCATTCACCCAAAGGAAGTTGCAGTAAGTCAATGAAGCTGCATCCCCCTCCATGCTGGTGCAGTATAGTCATCTCACCGGACCTTTAGTTGCGGCCAAATGAGAGAAGTTTGATGTTTACTGGTTTATTGGTCCCCTTTGCATTTTGCGCCAAGTTTGGACCTTTGATTTAACTAATAAAATGTTAATGCATGTAAAAAAATGTTGTGTAAGTCACCTTACGAAAACCAAATAATCCCAAAACACTTAGGCACGGTACATTAACTCCCTCCTTGTTTCGTATTTCGTGACATATCAACCAATGAGAGATGTGGGCCATGCATGCTTTCAATGACTTGAGACTACCAAACATGACATGCAGTGTTTAGTTCATTGCATGTAATCCTATTAATTAGCAAAAATACATTAAGTTCTCTCGTTGATAGGAATAAAACAATACACCATATATTTATTTACAGAGGGAATAGTACATTTTTTGTGACATGCATTACTAGATATTGCTAGTCAAATACATCTAGATGGACGTGGTAGTACTCCTAAATCCAGACGGTGGTGCTAGTAGTACTACTAGTAGTACTACCAATGTAGTAGCACTATATTACCCGTTGGTCAAATTATTACGTGTTGCTCCTCACAATGAAGTGACAAGACCCTGCGCCGGAGATGACACCTGAGTATAGGCGCCGTGCTCGGCATACCATAGTCAGCCTCACCGTTTGCAGTCACTATCATCATGGCTGTAGAACTATCCTGCTTACAACTAGCCGTGTTCGACATAATTTCCCATGCGTAGATGCCCGCGCATTGCACAGAACACCAACATTGGGGGTGGACGGCGCCGGCAGCGGCCATCGTGCCAGATTTTTTCCATGGCCTTCTAGATGTGGTGGGGAGGAGATAAGGCTGATTGTGAGAGACAAGGAGTTGTTTGTAAATAGGGAACAAGTGTGGGCATCTTTTTGCAAAAATGGAGAAGTTTGGTTTGTATGCGTCAGATCTAGATCCGACGGCTATTGGTGAAAGATGGGAGGCACAACATCATCACCAACTCAGGACCTATTTGATTCGCAGGATTTTGAAAATGCAGGAATAGGACATGGCAATATTACAAGTTTTAAACTGATATTACAAATGTTAGGAGTAATGCTGCACCAACGAGGAGGGAATTACTAGGAAGTTTAAGTAAGAACTTTCGTTACTTTAGGTGGATGCAGCATTATCGAACAAACTAAAATCCACCGCCCTGACAAGTCACTAATGGGCAAATAAGTTTTCGAGTCTCTGGCCACTTGATGTTTCAAAAACAAATTCACCTTCTATGGAGACTTTTTCATTTAGGCTTAGACGCTTGCGGTGATCAGCACACCATTCATTGTTGCACTAGAGAACACCAAACCTCATTACCTTGAGCACACTTGCCTCCAGAACAAAGAACGTGGCCAATTTAATCTCAGATGTGCTGCATTGGTAGTCGATCAAATCAATTTCTGTAAGATGGAGATCAAGGCATTCGATGAGATTGTTATAGTGCAGCACATTTTTCACTTTCGGGTCTTTTTTTATCTGCAAAAGAAGAGAACATATTAGAGCAGCTGGCTGTATAAGATTGCCGTGTCATCAAGAGGTACCAATATCATTCGCTCAAATGATATGGTTGGCTGGCTAGTGATATTTTTTCACTCTCTCTCTCTCTCTATTTGTTTCCTCTCATTTACCTAGCAGCACGTGAAGAGCTTGGGCATTTGTTGCCTTCCACTACGTGGCCGATGCCATATTTTGCAAAAATATGCCACATAATACGCATCGATGTCAAATCAAAAGATTTTGGCACCGCTCTCGCGATATGAGAGAGTTGGCACCGTTGTGCACACAGACCCACATGTATAAACAAATCAATCAAACCAACTACACCAGCCTCTCACTCTCCCAAACAAGTGTTTTTTATTGCCCCAGTCCTCTCTCTCTCTCACGCAAGTGTTTTTTCATTGTGTGAGTTAATTTGGCACCAGAGCAAAGTAGGTGATCCGGATTGGGGCACCAGGTGAGCAATGGAGGGGCATCGATGACAAATGCATCACAAGTGAATTTGGCACGTGTTTTGGCCTACATAGCCCACTTTTGTACTCCCTCCGTCCCAAAATTCTTGTCTTAAATTTTTCTAAATACGGATGTATCTAGTTACATTTTAGTGTTAGATACATCCGTATCTAAACAAATGTAAGACAAGAATTTTGGGACGGAGGGAGTACTACCTCGTATTTAGCATAAAATTTTGACCATAGATTTACCTAAGAAAATGCCAATGCATGTCACTAAAAATTACACCATTTGAAATTATGTTCAAATACGAATCCAAAGATATAGTTCTTAGTGACATGCATTAACATTTTGTCAGTTAAATCTATGGTCAAATTTTGATAGTACAAAATAGGAAGAGTAAACCAGGACGGAGGTAGTACTTGCTCTTAGGGTAATCATAGAGTTACTGGAGTAGTATAAGTTACTTTCTACTATGACTAGTCTAGGCTACTATAGTAGTACAACAAAAAAACGATGCAGGTGATCACGTGAGAAAAAAATACTAAAAACATTTCTTTTGGTGCAGTGCGTAGATGCAGTTTTGAACACTACACTTGTCATCGTAATTTGGGAAAATTGCGAAAAAATTGAGCTACGTTGTGATTACCGTTTACTAATAGGAAAGAAGTTTCACCTCAATGAGTAGCTTCTCCGTGCACAGAAAGCATGTAAGGAATCCAACAACTTGATCCAGATTGGGGCCGATAGATTTTATTGTCAAGCTTGTGGGAATCATTTTCTGGAAGACGGTCGTAAATACATCAAGAAGAAATTAAAAAAATTGAATTTCAAGAAGACGGAGAAGAAGATGAGTGATGTACCTGAATGATTACGGATCCAATAAAGAGTTCGGAGAATTTGGCAGACAAGTACACCAACGCTGTCAATTTCGGCGCGTCAATCACCCTGATTTTTGTTGGACCTTCTAGATCCGATACAAGCAATCTCTCAAGGAAAGGCGCATTCTCAATGACCATAACGTGGAACAGCTGGAGTGATCTCTTCCCAATTGATGTCTTGTAGCAGGGCGAGGAAGACACATAAATCCATCGGAGATTCGTCGTGGCGATGTGGAGGCTAATGAACCCATGGATCTGCTCAAGATGAAGGTACTCGAGTGCAGTACAGCTGCGGAGCAGGTGCTCCATAGCCTTCTTCGAGATGACAACGTCGAAGAGGTCGAGCTGCTTGAGTTGAGGGAGAAGAAGGGCGGGCGCGACATTAATCTGGGGAAGATAGCAGGAGCTGAAGCTGGCGCGGCATGGCGCAGGGTTTGCCTAAGGTAGAGCGCGGACGGCGGCAGAGAGCGACATCGTCTCGCTTCAAAGCTGAGCTCCTGGAGCTGATCTAGGGCGGGGGATAAGAACCACTCGTCGAACTTGGGTTGGACCTTGCAGTTGGTACTGAACATGCGGATGTCAAGGCGTCTGGCTGGCCCAGGGTGCGATGAAAGGATCTTGGAGACTCCGGCCACGCGTTTGCAATCCCCGTCGCAGAGGCAGCTGTCGACGGTGAGGTTGAGGGGGACACGGCGCCAGAGGGGGTGCCAACGCCGGGAGAGTAGGGCGGTCCGCATGGCAGATTTGGTGGGGAGGAGGCCAATGATGATGAGCAGCATGTCATCGGGGAGGCTGCTGATGAAGTCCAGGCTCGCCGGATGCGGTTTTGCTCGAGCCGCCTCTGCTTGTTGGCTGCCTCGCCGTCCATCTCAACCGGCGGCGACGCCGGTGTACACGTGTGCTGGTGTGTGTTGTATGTTGGGTGTGCGCGAGTGTGTCCTTTTGTGCATGCCGTCGCGCAGCGGTGAATTGTGCGCGAGTGTGTCCTTCACGTGGAAGAAGTGTGTCCTCAATGCGCCCTCAATTTACTAGCGTGCGAGGTGCTACCTCGAGTGGTTTCAACTTTGTTTACTTCACCGCGTGTCATATGGGCCTCTAGTTTACTTATTTTCACCCACTGCCACATGGGCCATCACACAAAGATACAGAAAACGAGCTGACAAGGCAGCATGTGGACTGGTTGACCGGTCAATTAAATAATATACGGAGCTATACGCTAACATGGTGAGCGTATAATCCGTCAGTATAGAGAGTTCGAGTGAGAGGTGAGGCCCGTGAGAGATAGCAGAGAGAGAGAGAAAGAGCTACTCCCTCCGTTCGATAATGTAGTTCCAACATTTTTTTAAAGTCAAACTTTTGAAACTTTGACCAAGTTTATAAAGAAATTACTTATATCTACAATACCAAAGATAGATGATAGTATGAAGTAAGTACATGTTGTGATGAATCTAATGATCCTTCCAGATGTAAATGTTTTTCTCCACATATACCTGGTCAAACGTTTCTGAGGTTTGACTTTTCAAAACATCCATATGCTTATGGACGTGACAGAGTCCCTAACTAGGAGAGAGAGAGAGAGAGAGAGAGAGACGGAGAGAGTGAAATAGAAAGAGTGAGTGAAAAAAGTGTGTGTGCGTGTGTGAAAGAGACATGGACAACACACGATAAAAGTAGATAAAAAGCGTGTGTGTCTTATGGAAACATATCAAACATGCATCTTCGACAACGGAAGCAAGGTGAGGAGATAGTGTGTGGTTGTTTGCAACCGAGAGAGCAAGACCCATAGCACGTGGCCAAGAGGGGTTTGACAAACAAGGGAGAGAGGTCGAAAGAGACGTACGGAGAAAATGCAGACATGGGGAGGAGAGAGTGTATGTTTGTCATAGAGAGATCCCCTGGAGATCGTGATGGTACTACATGGGTGGGAGATCGAGTGACAAGGTGTGTGCGTGATAGAAGATACCCCGAGATATATCAAGATAGACGTATGGATGGAAGGAGACAATATGTGTGTTCCTGATGGCTAGTGAGAGATAATCATACTTAGGGGGGGGTGCTTGCGCCTATGATGGAGTGAGAGATTATGGTACTTAGGGGGGGTGCATGTCACATGGAAAGAGAACAATGGCAGAGAGTGTTGGATGGGTCTATATGTATAGCGCGAGCGAGACATGTGTATGTGTGAACCAGGGAGATATAAAGTTTGAGAGAGATTGAGGAGCCCCAATAAGGCTGAGTGGTGCATCAGATAGCTGAGAGGGGGAAAGAGATATTCCATCCGCTCGATAATGCAGTGCATGTAATTTTTTAGAAGTCAAACTTTGGAAACTTTGATCAGGTTTACACAAATGTTATTTATATCTACAACACCAAAGATACATCATACAAAACTACATCTCATGGTGAATCTAATGGTATATGTTTGCCGTTCTAGATGTAATTGTTTTTCTCCACGTACATGGTCAAACTTTGTGATGTTTGACTTTTCAATAAATCTATATGCTATGGAGCGAGGAGAGTGCCTAAGTCGAGAGATATCAAGTGCATGTCAAGGAGAATGAGTAAGTGTGCAAAAAGAGTATGTGTGTGAAAGAGAAAGTGACAACAAAAGATAAATTAGAGAGAGTGTGTGTTTTTTCGTTTCTTATGCGAACATATCACGCATGCATCTTCGAGATAGAAAAGCAAGGTGAGGAGATACACGAAGATAGCTAGTGTGTGATTATTTGCAACGGAGAGAGACACCCCTATAGCACATGTCCAATAGAGGTCTGGCCAACAAGGAACAAAGGTCGAGAGGGACACATGGAGAACGTGGACGCATGGGGAGGGAGAGAGGGTGTGTTTGTGATAGAGATATCCCCTCGAGATCGTGAGGGGACTATATGGGTGGGAGATCGAGGGAGGTGCGTGCGCGATAGAAAGATGCCCCGAGAGAAATCGAGATAGACCACACACATGTTTGTGATGGAGACTAAGATTAGCTAGTCATATAAATATAGGGGGACTGTGTGTGCCTACAATTGAGTGAGAGACCATCATACTTGGCTAGCTAGGAATGAGATTGTGTGTGTGTGCGTGTGAGATGGAGAGAGAATGAGGAAGAGAGATAGAGTTTTAGATGGGCCTATCGAGTGCGAGTGAGATATGCATGTGCATGTGTGACCCAGGTAGATGGAGAGTTTGAGAAAGATGGGGAAGAGCTCCGAGACGACAGAGTGGTGCGTGAGAGAGTTATGGGCAACGAGCCAAGGAATTTGTGTGCATACGATGAGTGCACCCAAGATATCTAGGTTGGACTAGAGTATCATACATAGTGTGCAAAATAGACCTATAGATGGAGCAATGTTGGGGATATCGCTTATCGGGAACTTATCGGCCGGCCCATGATAAGGGGTAAATCAACCATTTTATCGGCATATCGTTCGATTTATTGCCATATCAGCTGATTTATTGGTCGATTTATCTTATCGGTCAGACATCGGTAAGAGATAAATCGGCCGATTTATCGGAATATCGGAAGATATCTTGGACAGTGAGATGGAGTATATATGCATGCGAACTAGAAAGACCCCCCCACACACACAAATAGAGAGAGAGAGAGAGGGAGAGAGAGAGAGATGGAGAGAAAGGGAGAGGGACCAACAAGGTTTGTGTGTCAGATGCGTGTGACAGAATTGAAGATTGTCAGAGAGAGAGAGAGAGAGAGAGAGAGAGAGAGAGAGAGAGAGAGAGAGAGAGAGATAGAGAGAGAGAGAGCAGGAGCCTGGGAGAGGGGGGTCGCGTTTTATGCATCAAAGATTGATATAAACCATGTTTCGATATAAACTTGCATTCAAATATTTAAATTGGACAATATGTTGTCTACAATCCACACGTGAACGAATATATGCGTATATCAAACAAGTTCATTAATTTGACTTTCAACATGTTCATGGAGTACTATAATACTGTACAACATGCTACTCGATTGAGGTGTTCAATTTTGGATTTAGTTCAGTATTTTGACCTAGTGAACGAGCTATTTCATTGAATCGAGATATTTCATTTTGGGTTGGATTCCCGTTTTTGAGTGGATCAACTATTTGTCATATAGTAAATCGCTAGCAACAAGCATGTAAAAACACATTACACCCGAGCATCATCTCTCCATCTAAAAAAGAAGTGGCAAGCTAATATTTCAAAATTTGATTCGAATCGACTTGGTAAGGTAGACGTGGATGCTCATTCTCCCAAAATTTGAAAGAACCATTAAACATCCTCTGCTCGGTGGAATTCGCCCGAGCAAATAATGGGAGACGCGAAATTACCATCCTATGTGGGACACGCATCAATTGGCCCGTTGTACATCGAGGGTAGGTTCATAACTTCATCCAAGCGCGCCTTCTCCTCGGCCGAAATGACATGTGCTGAATAATTCATAAACCATGGTCGGCAAAACATGCTCTCCTCGCCCGAAATAGCTCGCGCCCACTATTTGAAAACACGCTCTCCTCGCCCGAAATCGCTCGCGCCCACTATATTTCAAAACATGCACTCCTCGCCTGAAATCGCTCCCGCCCACTATTTGGGGAGAAGCTAAGTTACTTTATTATCCTCGACCCTTAGTACACAGACCCAAGCCGAGAAGCCTAAAGGCAGGGGTAGAACTGTAACTCCCCCTCACATTTTATACAAATGCGTCCGTAAGACATGGTTCCACTCCCCTCCCAATCCCCCCCCCCCATTCATACCTCGTGGGCGCCAAATCGCCTTCTCCCCGGAAGCTCCCTTCTCCCAAGCCGCGAAACCTCAGCCCCTCCTCCATGGCCCCCCACCGCACTAATTTCACAGCCGCCCTCCTCCCTAATGCCGGAGACGCTGTCCATTTGCCGTCGTGCACTGGGCCATGTGCCTCTTACTCCGTGCTGCTGGAGCTGCCTTGATGACGGTCGCATGAACCGTACCGGACCGATTCACCCCCACCGTTGTTCACGGCCCCGGAGCGGCTCCAACTTCGGATTCGTCCAGAGTCCCGGCGCTGCTTCCGCATAGTAGTCGACCATTGCGACATCGCTGTTTCTCTGCCGCCGGTCGCCACCGCAACCACGCTGGCCTCACTGACTCGGCAGCTGGACTGGCCTACTTCACCATGCCACCAGATAGGTCGCAACCTCATCTCAAATCACTTTATTTAGGCCTCAGTTGTCTGAATTTTTATTCTGGGCCAATCGATTCCCAATGGGAAGCAGCACCCCTCGAGGTGGCGGAGCTCCTAGGCTGCCGGTTGGCTGGTGTCTAACGTAAGGGTGCGGGGCCGCAAGTTCATCGCGGAAGCATCGCTTAGATGGCTATCTTAGAGTTGCGTGGGTTGAAGGTAGTGCCGCCGCCGGATCTGGATGACGGGGAGTCTTTGTGGATTGGCCCAGGGGCGGCGCAACCACG
Source organism: Triticum aestivum (assembly GCF_018294505.1). Classification (NCBI taxonomy): domain Eukaryota; kingdom Viridiplantae; phylum Streptophyta; class Magnoliopsida; order Poales; family Poaceae; genus Triticum; species Triticum aestivum. The sequence goes on from NC_057804.1 coordinate 604,155,969, forward strand.
ACAGTGTGGTGGGGCGGGGAGCGGGGTTTTGGCCGGGGCCACGGACAGCGGAGGCAGGCTGCTCTGCCGTTGGTCGCTGGCTCTTCGGGGAAGATTCCGAACAGTGTTAGCCAGGAGGCACAAGACGGCCATCAAGCCATCCGGTGAAGATTGGACAGTACCAAATAAAATAAAATCTTGTGACCCCAATTTAGTCTTCAGTCAATAGATGTGTGACCACTCTCGTACCTTGCTGTTGATCTCTTAGTGTATTTCTTCAGATCAAAGATATGTGTCGTTCTTAACATTATGTGTTATCTGCATCTTCAGCCAGACCGTCTTCCGACTCACCGCAGCTGCTCCAACAAGGAAATCATACACCAGAAGGGAGTTGTAGTCCCCACTCAATAGTTCCCTGCATTGAATGCGCGTGCCCGACATGGACAGCCACAACAACTGCAGGGCCATCGACAAGTCCGCACATGATGCTCACTCCTATGGATGGCGGCCAGATAGGTTGTACCCTCATCGTACTTGTGTGCAACATTTATGGCTTTGTTATCCATCTAAGCATGGAAAATAGATTATCTCATTTCACTGTATATTCATGTTGATCTCTTACAGGTCTTGTTCAGGAGTTAACGCTGTTCCATAGTTCAGCTAAGATACTTGTTCTTTAGGTAACGTTGTTCCATAGTTATCATCCATCAGCCAATGCTATCCCGTAGGCTGGTGATTATAGTATTATACCACTTCTAGTATTATGTTGTTCTTTAATACTTTTGTGTGCCATCTAGTTAATCTCGAGCACAAACGATACATATTCTGTAGCTTTCATCTGTGTTCTCCCTTTAGTTTTTGAGACCTATTGCTGCTAGTTAACCCCAGTCCTACTATTTATGTCGTCTCCTACAGGCACTCATTACATAAATCTAACTACTAGTTGTCTTTCATGCATGTCAGATATAATTTCACACATTGATATATCCACAAGAACCTCACAGAGCAATGTAAAGGCCAATAAACTTGATGTCAATGATACCCAATATGATGGAACATGTAAAGGCAGTTCTTCAGAAGACTTGCAGAAAGATGATGAATCCTCTTCACCCCACAAGGTCCTTTCTCTAACTTGGCATGTGATATGGGTACAACATGCATATAATGTCCTGGAGTGTATCTACTCTGTTGCAATGCCATGTGCTTAGCATGCTGATCATGCATGTAAATATGTCATGCCTTCCTGTTTTTCAGTACCTATTCCATTCATGATAACATGTTTTCAAATTCAAGTATTGTCATTCTACTCTATCGCAATGCCATCTGCTTAATTTGGACATCATGCTTCTGAATATCTTATGCATTATTATTCATCAGTATGTACTTCATCTGTCTACCATACCATGTTTTTTTATATTGAAGTGTTGTTCTAGTGCTCTGTTGCAATGCCATCTTAGTTTCCCAATCATACACGTGTATGTTGCCTTAGTTTTTTCTGTACGTATTCCGCTAGCATACAGTTTTACATTCAACTAGTGTTTTTTTACTGTGTTGTCATGTCGTATCCCTAGCTCTTACACCATACTCCCTCCGCCCAGATTACATGTTGCCGAAATGGATTAAAAAGGATGTATCTAGAACTGAAATACGCCTAGACCCATCCATTTTTTTCTGGATGGAGGGAATACATGTCAATATGTCATGTCTTTCTATTATTCAGTACCTATTCCATCTCTCTACTGTAGCATGTTTTTATAATTAAAGCACCATTCTTCTATACAAGGCATGCAATGGGAAGACGAACTATGTTAGAATCTGAAGGGTTACAAACAAGGCCTTTGCAAAAGATCCAAACGCTAGGAGATAATAAACCAACTCTAGTTTTTATAGATACTATTCCAGCACAGAGAAACCCAACTCCTACTAATAATAAGCGGATTCCAGTGGCCAAAGAGCTAGTCCTCTCCAGTCCAGCAAAAATATGTCAACTCCATTCTAAGAAGCGTGTGCGTATCCTTGCATCATGAAATTTTTATAGCATGCTGGTCATATCATGTTTCTTACCCATCTGTCTTTTAGAAAATAAACTTAACAGATAGAAGAATTTCTGCACTGGAATCGTCTGTGAGGAAAGATTCTTGCAGGAATTCTCTGTGCTCCAATGCAGATGTAAGTACCTGTTGTATATCACTATATTTTTACATCAGCATGTATTTTGTTAATCGGCGTGAATCCAACCTTTATCTGATTTAAATTTAGTTGTAGCAAAATGTATGATTAAAGGCCACAATGTTGATTTTGTTGGGGAATGTTGCAGAAAATAAAACTTTTCTATGATTTCACCAAGATCAATCTATGAGTTCATCTAGCAACGAGAGAGAGGAGTGCATCTACATACCGTTGTAGATCGTGAGCGGAAGCGTTCAAGAGAACGGGGTTGAGGGAGTCGTACTCGTCGTGATCCAAATCACCGGAGATCCTAACGCCGAACGGACGGCACCTCCACGTTCAACACACGTACGGTCAAGGAGACGTATCCTCCTTCTTGATCCAGCAAGGGGGAAGGAGAGGTTGATGAAGATCCAGCAGCACAACGGTGTGGTGGTGGATGCAACAGCGATCTCAGCAGGGCTTCTCCAAGCGTCTGCGAGAGGGAGAGGTGTAGCAGAGGGAGAGGGCGGCGCCAAGAGCATTGGTGCGTCTGCCCTTCCTCCCCCCTCTTTATATAGGCCCCCCAGGGGGGGGGGGCCCTAGGAGATGGGATCTCCAAGGGGGGCGGCGGCCAAGGGGGTGGCTTGCCCCCCAAGGCAAGTGGAGGCGCAGGGGGGCCCAAGGGGGGCGCACCAGCCCACCAGGGGCTGGTTCCCCTCCCACTTCAGCCCATGGGGCCCTCCGGGATAGGTGGCCCCACCCGGTGGACCCCCGGGACCTTTCCAGTGGTCCCGGTACAATACCGGTAACCCCTGAAACTTCACTTCCTATATATAATTCTTTACCTCCGGACCATTCCTGAACTCCTCGTGACGTCCGGGATCTCATTAGGGACTCCGAACAACTTTCGGTTTACTGCATACTCATATCTCTACAACCCTAGCGTCACCGAACCTTAAGTGTGTAGACCCTACGGGTTCGGGAGACATGCAGACATGACCGAGACGCCTCTCCGGTCAATAACCAACAGCAGAATCTGGATACCCATGTTGGCTCCCACGTGCTCCTCGATGATCTCATCGGATGAACCACGATGTCGAGGACTCAAGCAATCCTGTATACAATTCCCTTTGTCAATCGGTACGTTACATGCCCGAGATTCGATCGTCGGTATCCCAATACCTCGTTTAATCTCGTTACCGGCAAGTCCCTTTACTCGTACCGTAATGCATGATCCCGTGACCACACACTTGGTCACATTGAGCTCATTATGATGATGCATTACCGAGTGGGCCCAGAGATACCTCTCCGTCATACGGAGTGACAAATCCCAGTCTCAATTCGTGCCAACCCAACAGACACTTTCGGAGATACCCGTAGTGCACCTTTATAGTCACCCAGTTACGTTGTGACGTTTGGCACACCCAAAGCACTCCTACGGTATCCAGGAGTTGCACAATCTCATGGTCTAAGGAAATGATACTTGAAATTTGGAAAAGCTCTAGCTAAACGAACTACACGATCTTTGAGCTATGCTTAGGATTGGGTCTTGTCCATCACATCATTCTCCCAATGATGTGATCCCGTTATCAATGACATCCAATGTCCATAGTCAGGAAACCATGACTATCTGTCGATCAACGAGCTAGTCAACTAGAGGCTCACTAGGGACATGTTGTGGTCTATGTATTCACACGTGTATTACGATTTCCGGATAACACAATTATAGCATGAATAACATACAATTATCATGAACAAAGAAATACAATAATAACCATTTTATTATTGCCTCTAGGGCATATTTCCAACAGTCTCCCACTTGCACTAGAGTCAATCATCTAGTTACATTGTGATGAATCAAACACCCATGGAATTCTAGTGTTGATCATGTTTTGCCCTAGGAAGAGGTTTAGTCAACGGATCCACTACATTCAGGTCCGTATGTACTTTACGAATATCTATGTCTCCATCTTGAAGACTTTCACGAATGGAGTTGAAGCGGCGCTTGATGTGCCCGGTCTTCTTGTGAAACCTGGGCTCCATGGCAAGTGCAATATCTCTAGTGTTGTCACAGAAGAGTTTGATCGGCCCTGACGCATTGGGTATGACTCCTAGGTCGGTGATGAACTCCTTCACCCAGATTGCTTCATGCACTATCTCTGAGGCTGCCATGTACTCTGCTTCACATGTAGATCCCGCCACGATGCTTTGCTTGCAACTGCACCAGCTTACTGCCCCACCATTAAAAATATATACGTATCCGGTTTGTGACTTAGAGTCATCCAGATCTGTGTTGAAGCTAGCGTCGACGTAACCCTTTACGACTAGCTCTTCGTCACCTCCATAAACGAGAAACATATCCTTAGTCCTTTTCAGGTACTTTAGGATGTTCTTGACCGCTGTCTAGTGTTCCTTGCCGGGATTACTTTGGTACCTTCCTACCAAACTTACGGCAAGGTTTACATCAGGTCTGGTACACAGCATGGCATACATAATAGACCCTATGGCTGAGGCATAGGGGATGACACTCATCTCTTCTTTATCTTCTACCGTGGTCGGGCATTGAGCTGAGCTCAATCTCACACCTTGCAATACAGGCAAGAACCCTTTCTTGGACTGATCCATATTGAACTTCTTCAATATCTTATCAAGGTATGTGCTTTGTGAAAGACCTATGAGGCGTCTCGATCTATCCCTATAGATCTTGATGCCTAATATGTAAGCAGCTTCTCCAAGGTCCTTCATTGAAAAACACTTATTCAAGTAGGCCTTAATGTTGTCCAAGAGTTCTATATCATTTCCCATCAAAAGTATGTCATCTACATATAATATGAGAAATGCTACATCGCTCCCACTCACTTTCTTGTAAACGCAGGCTTCTCCATAAGTCTGCATAAACCCAAACGCTTTGATCATCTCATCAAAGCGAATGTTCCAACTCCGAGATGCTTGCACCAGCCCATAAATGGATCGCTGGAGCTTGCATACCTTGTTAGCATTCTCAGGGTCGACAAAACCTTCCGGCTGCATCATATACAGTTCTTACTTAAGATGACCGTTAAGGAATGCCGTTTTGACTTTGCCATATCTCATAATCATAGTATGCGGCAATTGCTAACATGATTCAGACGGACTTTAGCTTCGCTACGGGAGAGAATGTCTCATCGTAGTCAACCCCTTGAACTTGCCGATAACCCTTAGCGACAAGTCGAGCTTTATAGATGGTAACCTTACCATCCGCGTCCATCTTCTTCTTAAAGATCCATTTGTTTTCTATCGCTCGCCGATCATCGGGCAAGTCTGTCAAAGATCATACTTCGTTTTCATACATGGATCCTATCTCAGATTGCATGGCTTCAAGCCATTTGTTGGAATTTGGGCCCGCCATCGCTTCTTCATAGTTCGAAGGTTCACCCTTGTCTAACAACATGATTTCCAGGACAGGGTTGCCATACCACTCTGGTGTGGAACGTGTCCTCGTGGACCTACAAAGTTCAGTAGTAACTTGATCCGAAGTACCTTGATCATCATCATTAACTTCCTCTTCAGTTGGTGCTGGCACCACAGGAACATCTTCCTGAGCTGCGCTACTCACCGGTTCAAGAGGTAGTACTTCATCAAGTTCCACTTTCCTCCCACTTACTTATCTCGAGAGAAACTCTTTCTCCAGAAAGGACCTGTTCTTGGCAACAAATATCTTGCCTTCGGATCTGAGGTAGAAGGTATACCCAATGGTTTCCTTAGGGTATCCTATGAAGACGCATTTTTCCGACTTGGGTTCGAGCTTTTCAGGTTGAAGTTTCTTGACATAAGCATCGCATCCCCAAACTTTTAGAAACGACAGCTTAGGTTTCTTCCCAAACCATAATTCATACGGTGTCGTCTCAACGGATTTAGACGGTGCCCTATTTAAAGTGAATGTAGCTGTCTCTAGAGCGTATCCCCAAAATGATAGCGGTAAATCGGTAAGAGACATCATAGATCGCACCATATCCAATAGAGTGCGATTACGACGTTCGGACACACCGTTACGCTGAGGTGTTCCAGGCGGCGTGAGTTGTGAAACGATTCCACATTTCCTTAAGTGCGTACCAAATTCGTGACTTAAATATTCTCCTCCACGATCTGATCGTAGGATATCTTTCGGTCACGTTGATTCTCTACCTCATTCTGAAATTCTTTGAACTTTTCAAAGGTCTTAGACTTGTGTTTCATCAAGTAGACATACCCATATCTACTCAAGTCGTCAGTGAGAGGGAGAACATAACGATATCCTCCGCGAGCCTCAACGCTCATTGGACCGCACACATCAGTATGTATGATTTCCAATAAGTTGGTTGCTCGCTCCATTGTTCCGGAGAACGGAGTCTTGGTCATTTTGCCCATGAGGCATGGTTCGCATGTGTCAAATGATTCATAATCGAGAGACTCTAAAAGTCCATCAGCATGGAGCTTCTTCATGCGCTTGACACCAATGTGACCAAGGCGGCAGTGCCACAAGTATGTGGGACTATCGTTATCAACTTTACATCTTTTGGTATTCACACTATGAATATGTGTAACATCACGTTCGAGATTCATTAAGAATAAACCATTGACCATCGGGGCATGACCATAAAACATATCTCTCATATAAATAGAACAACCATTATTCTCGGATTTAAATGAGTAGCCATCTCGTATTAAACGAGATCCAGATACAATGTTCATGCTCAAACTTGGCACTAAATAACAATTATTGAGGTTTAAAACTAATCCCGTAGGTAAATGTAGAGGTAGCGTGCCGACGGCGATCACATCGACCTTGGAACCATTCCCGACGCGCATCGTCACCTCGTCCTTTGCCAGTCTCCGCTTATTCCGCAGTTCCTGCTTTGAGTTACAAATATGAGCAACCGCACCGGTATCAAATACCCAGGAGCTACTACGAGTACTGGTAAGGTACACATCAATTACATGTATATCACATATACCTTTAGTGTTGCCGGCCTTCTTGTCCGCTAAGTACTTGGGGCAGTTCCGCTTCCAGTGACCACTTCCCTTGCAATAAAAGCACTCAGTCTCAGGCTTGGGTCCATTCTTTGACTTCTTCCCGCCAACTGGCTTACCGGGCGCGGCAACTCCCTTGCCGTCCTTCTTGAAGTTCTTCTTACCCTTGCCTTTCTTGAACTTAGTGGTTTTATTCACCATCAACACTTGATGTTCTTTCTTGATCTCTACCTCCGCTGATTTCAGCATTGAATATACCTCAGGAATGGTCTTTTCCATCCCCTGCATATTGAAGTTCATCACAAAGCTCTTGTAGCTCGGTGGAAGCGACTGGAGGATTCTGTCAATAACCGCGTCATCCGAGAGATTAACTCCCAACTGAGTCAAGCAGTTGTGCAACACAGACATCTTGAGTATGTGCTCACTGACAGAACTATTTTCCTCCATCTTACAGCTGAAGAACTTGTCGGAGACTTCATATCTCTCGACCCGGGCATGAGCTTGGAAAACCATTTTCAGCTCTTCGAACATCTCATATGCTCCGTGTTGCTCAAAACGCTTTTGGAGCCCCGGTTCTAAGCTGTAAAGCATGCCGCACTGAATGAGGGAGTAATCATCAGCACGAGACTGCCAAGCGTTCACAACGTCTTGGTTCTCTGGGATGGGTGCTTCACCTAGCGGTGCTTCTAGGACATAATCTTTCTTGGCAGCTATGAGGATGATCCTCAGGTTCCGGACCCAGTCCGTATAGTTGCTGCCATCATCTTTCAGCTTGGTTTTCTCTAGGAACGCGTTGAAGTTGAGGGTAACGTGGGCCATTTGATCTACAAGACATATTGTAAAGATTTTAGACTAAGTTCATGATAATTAAGTTCATCTAATCAAATTATTTAATGAACTCCCACTCAGATTAGACATCCCTCTAGTCATCTAAGTGATACATGATCCGAGTCGACTAGGCCGTGTCCGATCATCACGTGAGACGGACTAGTCATCATCGGTGAACATCTCCATGTTGATCGTATCTTCCATACGACTCATGTTCGACCTTTCGGTCTCTTGTGTTCCGAGGCCATGTCTGTACATGCTAGGCTCGTCAAGTTAACCTAAGTGTTTATGCGTGTGTAAATCTGTCTTACACCCGTTGTATGTGAACGTTAGAATCTATCACACCCGATCATCACGTGGTGCTTCGAAACAACGAACTTTCGCAACGGCGCACAGTTAGGGGGAACACTTTCTTGAAATTATTATGAGGGATCATCTTATTTACTACCGTCGTTCTAAGTAAACAAGATGCAAAAACATGATAAACATCACATGCAATCAAATAGTAGTGACATGATATGGCCAATATCATATAGCTCCTTTGATCTCCATCTTCGGGGCTCCATGATCATCTTCGTCACCGGCATGACACCATGATCTCCATCATCATGATCTCCATCATCGTGTCTCCATGGGGTTGCTCGCCAACTATTACTTCTACTACTATGGCTAACGGTTTAGCAATAAAGTAAAGTAATTACATGGCGTTAAATCATTGACACGCAGGTCATACAATAATTAAGACAACTCCTATGGCTCCTGCCGGTTGTCATACTCATCGACATGCAAGTCGTGATTCCTATTACAAGAACATGATCTCATACATCACATATATATCATTCATCATTCATCACAACTTTTGGCCATATCACATCACAATCACATGCTGCAAAAACAAGTTAGACGTCCTCTAATTGTTGTTGCATGTTTTACGTGGCTGCAATAGGGTTCTAGCAAGAACGTTTTCTTACCTACGTGAAAGCCACAATGTGATTTGTCAACTTCTATTTACCCTTCATAAGGACCCTTTTCATCGAATCCGCTCCAACTAAAGTGGGAGAGACAGACACCCGCTAGCCACCTTATGCAACTAGTGCATGTCAGTCGGTGGAACCTGTCTCACGTAAGCGTACGTGTAAGGTCGGTCCGGGCCGCTTCATCCCACAATACCGCTGAAGCAAAATAAGACTAGTAGTGGCAAGAAAGTTGACAACATCTACGCCCACAACAAATTTGTGTTCTACTCGTGCAAAGAGAACTACACATAGACCTAGCTCATGATGCCACTGTTGGGGAACGTTGCAGAAAATAAAAAATTTCTACGCTTTCACCAAGATCAATCTATGAGTTCATCTAGCAACGAGAGAGAGGAGTGCATCTACATACCCTTGTAGATCGCGAGCGGAAGCGTTCAAGAGAACGGGGTTGAGGGAGTCGTACTCGTCGTGATCCAAATCACCGGAGATCCTAGCGCCGAACGGACGGCACCTCCGCGTTCAACACACGTACGGTCAGGGAGACGTCTCCTCCTTCTTGATCCAGCAAGGGGGAAGGAGAGGTTGATGAAGATCCAGCAGCACGACGGCGTGGTGGTGGATGCAGCAGCGATCTCGGCAGGGCTTCGCCAAGCGTCTGCGAGAGGGAGAGGTGTAGCAGAGGGAGAGGGAGGCGCCAAGAGCATGGGTGCGGCTGCCCTCCCTCCCCCTCTTTATATAGGCCCCCTAGGGGGGGGCGCCGTCCCTAGGAGATGGGATCTCCAAGGGGGGGCGGCGGCCAAGGGGGTGGCTTGCCCCCAAGGCAAGTGGAGGCGCCCCCACCCCTAGGGTTTCCAACCCTAGGTGCAGGGGGGGCCAAGGGGGGGCGCACCAGCCCACCAGGGGCTGGTTCCCCTCCCACTTCAGCCCATGGGGCCCTCCGGGATAGGTGGCCCCACCCGGTGGACCCCCGGGACCCTTCCGGTGGTCCCGGTACAATACCGGTAACCCCCGAAACTTTCCCGATGGCCGAAACTTCACTTCCTATATATAATTCTTTACCTCCGGACCATTCCGGAACTCCTCGTGACGTCCGGGATCTCATCCGGGACTCCGAACAACTTTCGGTTTACTGCATACTCATATCTCTACAACCCTAGCATCACCGAACCTTAAGTGTGTAGACCCTACGGGTTCGGGAGACATGCAGACATGACCGAGACGCCTCTCCGGTCAATAACCAACAACAAGATATGGATACCCATGTTGGCTCCCACATGCTCCTCGATGATCTCATCGGATGAACCACGATGTCGAGGACTCAAGCAATCCCGTATACAATTCCCTTTGTCAATCGGTACGTTACATGCCCGAGATTCGATCGTCGGTATCCCAATACCTCGTTTAATCTCGTTACCGGCAAGTCACTTTACTCGTACCGTAATGCATGATCCCGTGACCAGACACTTGGTCACATTGAGCTCATTATGATGATGCATTACCGAGTGGGCCCAGAGATACCTCTCCGTCATACGGAGTGACAAATCCCAGTCTCGATTCGTGCCAACCCAACAGACACTTTTGGAGATACCCGTAGTGCACCTTTATAGTCACCCAATTACGTTGTGACGTTTGGCACACCCAAAGCACTCCTACGGTATCCGGGAGTTGCACAATCTCATGGTCTAAGGAAATGATACTTGACATTTGGAAAAGCTCTAGCTAAACGAACTACACGATATTTGAGCTATGCTTAGGATTGGGTCTTGTCCATCACATCATTCTCCCAATGATGTGATCCCGTTATCAATGACATCCAATGTCCATAGTCAGGAAACCATGACTATCCGTCGATCAACGAGCTAGTCAACTAGAGGCTCACTAGGGACATGTTGTGGTCTATGTATTCACACGTGTATTACGATTTCCGAATAACACAATTATAATATGAATAACAGACAATTATCATGAACAAAGAAATATAATAATAACCATTTTATTATTGCCTCTAGGGCATATTTCCAACAGATTTTTGTAAGGAAAACTGCCTGGTAGTTTTGCATCCTGAGGTGCATGAGTGTACTATCTCATATCAGTGGGTTTGAATACTTTGGTTCTGCAGTGGGTTTTCAGTGTTTTTTACTATGTTGTCCTATCGTATTCCTAGCTCTTACATCATACTCCGTCCGTCCGGATTACATGTCACAGAAATGGATAAAACTGGATGTATCTAGAACCGAAATATGCGTAGACCCATCCATTTATTTCCGGATGGAGGGAATACATGTCAATATGTCATGCCTTTCTATTCTTCAGTACCTATTCCATCTCTGTTGTAGCATGTTTTATAATTGAAGCACCATTCTTCTACATAAGGCATGCAAGGGGAAGACGGTTATGTTAGAATCTGAAGGGTTACAAACCAGGTCTTTGGAAAAGATCCAAATGCCAGGAGATAATAAACCAACTCCATTTTTCATTGATACTGCTCCAGCACAGAGAAACTCAACTCCCACTAATAATAAGCAGGTTCCAGTGGCCAAAGAACTAGTCCGCTCCAGTCCAGCAAAAGAATGTCAACTCCATTCTAAGAAGCGTGTGCGTATCGTCGCATCATGAAATTTTATAGCATTCTGATCATATTTTCTACATGTTTCTTACCCATCTCTCTTTCAGAAAATAAGGTTAAATGATAGAAGACTTCCTTCATTGGGATTGTATTCGAGGAAAATATCTTGCGGGAATTCTCTGTGCTCCAATGCTGATGTAAGTACCTGTTGTATATCACTATATTTTTACATCAGCATGTATTTTGTTAATCGGTGTGAATCCAACCTTTATCTGATCTAAAATTAGTTGTTGCAAAATGTTAAAGGCGCCAATGTTGATTTTTGTAAAGAAAACTGCCTGGTAATTTTGCATACTGAGCTGCATGAGTGTACTATCTCATATCATGCACATTACTGAATTGTAGTGCTGCTCTGTTTGCTCATTCGTTCATTGTGTCAATGTTGCTTTCGTATTACCTTACCACTACTGGAATTAGCTTCTTTGCCGTCCGCCAAGGCACCGATCACGGACGGCAAAAGCCTTTGCCGTCAGCCAGCGGACGGCAAACCGCCCGGCTGAACACGTGCCAATAAAGGCCTTCTTTGCCGTCAGCATACCAACACATATACATACCAAACCATATCCCTGCCATATGGATATGATCATCCAACACATATACATAGCAAATCAAAAGTCCATATGCAACATATATAGCTAGCCAACATATCCAACAACAAGCATACAATGGTTTCATCCATACATGCATATGTAGGTAGCAAGTTTCACATTGTTCATCCTACAAAATCAAAACAAAAAGGAAGCATAAAGAGAAGACTAGACTCCATCGACGCAAGCTTCCTCATCTAAAGCAAATCTGCAAATAGGGAAAGAAGAAAGTAAGAAGAAGAAGAAGAATAAGAAGAAGAAAAAGAAGAAGAAGAAGAAGAAGAAGAAGAAAAAGAAGAAGAAGAAGAAGAAGAAGAAGAAGAAGAAGATTTTTTCTTCTCTTCCTTTTTCTCCTCTCCTCTTCTTTATCTTCTTCTTATTCTAACTAAGGTAAGTAAAAATGTCATTTTATTGCTAACATAGGTAAAAATGCTAAGTGTAGGTCATTTAGAGCTAAGCTAGGTAAATAGGTCATTTTGGAGCTTAGTAAGGTTATTATGTCATTTTCGAGGAAAATAAGCTAAATCTATATCATTTTGGAGGTAACAAAGATTATCATGCCATTTTTGACCTAAGTATGCTAAGTATGTCATAAATGAACCGAATAAGCTAAGTATAGCTCATTTTTTATGTAACTTAGGTAATTATGCCATTTAGGAGGAAAATAAGCTAAGTATCCATTTGTAAAGCAAAACATTAGAGAAAACTTACCCTCATCACAACAAATATGATGAAGATCGCAACTAAGGTAACAATTGATCCAACGGCATAATGATACCAAGCCTCATTATCAATGGCATATTTTCTAATCTTCTTAAGCTTCAGGCGCATTGCATCCATCTTCAAGCGCATTGGATTCATCTTCATCTTGTGATCATCGATGACATCGGCAACATACAACTCCAATGTCATCTTCTCTTCTTCAATTCTTTTAATTTTTTCTTTGAAATACTCATTTTCTTTTTCAACTAAATTTAACTTCTCGACAAGAGGGTCGGTTTCAAATTCCGGTTCACATACCTCCTAGATTAAAATATCTCTATGTCAACTTGATGGCCATAATTGTCATAAATGCGAAATGCAACAAATAGTTATGAAAAAGAATTTACCACATCCGAATCATAAAGCGGGCGAGGGCCGACGGGGACGGAAATCAAGACCATGGCACTATGTATAAGAAACAATCATACAAAGTAAGAAAATTATACATACCAACTATATAAATCATACAAAGTACAACATAAAAATTTGAATACCTAAGAATCACTATCGGTAATGACGTGCTCATCATCATCATTAATAAATGCATCATCATCATCACTATCGGTAATGACGTGCTCATCATCATCATTAATAAATGCATCATCATCTGGAAGGCCACCTTTACGTAATCGTTCAAGCATTGACAGGTCATCTGCAGCAGTAACTTCTTCTTCTTTCGGCTCTTCTTGTTCCGGCTCAGGGTCGGATTCACTATCGTTATCTACTTCAATGTTCTGGGGTGGAGTAGGGCGTTTCTTGAAACGTTTTTTTGGCAAGACGTGTTTCTTGGAAGAATTCTCCTTCGTCATATGTGTCTTGGTTAACATGACGTTCATAATCCTCTTCACTGGGGGGAGGTGGTCTAACACGTGGCGGCACTTCATAAACAACATCCCAACCACTGAGATTTGGATCACTTTGACAGGCCCACGGTAAATAGAAAACTTGCGTTGCTTGTTGAGCCATAATATAGACATTGGGAACATCCAAATGGGTGCTTTGTTTGATTTCGACTAGCCCTATATGTTCATGAGTCCTTCTAGTCTCCCTGGGCTGGAACCAATAACATCTGAAGAGTACGACGTTTGGTGGGTTATCACCATAGAATTGAAGTTCATAAATTCCTTCAACTCTTCCATAATACTAGACACCTCCTTTGCCGATAGCAGAGACACAACAATTTGTAGACTTTCGATCGGCCATAGATAGCTCTTTGCCATAGGTACGAAAGCGATACCCATTGATGTCGTAATTGTCAAATGAATGGACCTTATAGTCAAAAGCATTAGCTACTTGGCTCAATTCGGCATCCATAATCTCTGAATTAGCCTACAAGTTTAATAAGAAAGTATTGTTGCACTAGTGCAAATTAGCTAAAGAAATGAAAGGGTCTAATGGAAATTACCATTTTTTGAACCAAGAGATGAAACCGGGATATTCGCCTCCTTGCTTTGCCAGAAGCTCATACTCTTCGATGGAATCCTTTTGGATCACTGCTCCAAACGGGAATATGGCGATGTATCGACTGCATCAAATATCCAGGAATAAGAGCAGTTCAATGAAATTAGAAGTTGCGAAACAATGTAACGAGATCTTACTCGATGTACGGCCGCACTTCTGATAGGTTGTTAAAGAGATACATCGAAATGTTCCTCCATTCTTCAACATCCAACGATACTATTTTCCAAGCACTGGATGGTGCGAGATTTCCTTTGAATAGGCTAAGGTTGGATTGACTCTTTGTAGGCTCGTCAGCATTGTACCGAGGCTTCGGATTATGCAAATGACGTTTTTTAGCTTCGTAGTGTGCTGTCACGAAGTTTGACGCCTCCTTAGTGATGAATGCCTTGGCCATTGATGCTTCTATTCTACGTTTATTTTTACATTTTGCTCGAAGTGTCTTCTGCATCCTCTCAGTTGAGTAGCACCAACGATTTTGCACGCCCCCCCCCCAATCGTGCCTCGGTCGGGAGATGCAAAATCAAGTGTTGCATTGGATTAAAGAAGCTTGGCGGAAAGATCATCTCTAACTTGCAGATCAACTCCGGCACCAACTGTTCCATTTCTTCTAGGAGGCCAGGCGATAGTTCTTTCGCACAAAGAACACGGAAGAAATAGCTCAGCTCTGCCAGTACTAGCCATTCATCCTCAGGGATGAAGCCACGCAACATCACCGGCATTATCCGCTCTATCCATATGTGCCAATCATGACTTTTTAGACCAAATATTTTCAATTTATCAAGATTCGCTCCCCTCTTTAGATTTGCTGCATACCCATCGGGGAACATCAACTGCATTTTCACCCACAAAAGAATTTCCTTCACAGCTGGCCTTCCAAGATTGAACCATGCCTTTGGCTTCTTCCAGTTCCGCTTTCCTTTCGGTTCTTGCATGTTTTGTAACGGTCTATCACAGTGCTCCTCTAGATCGTATCTAGCCTTAGTACTATCCTTTGGTTTCCCCTCTATGTCGAACAATGTACCAAAAATGGCTTCGGCGATATTCTTTTCAGTGTGCATCACGTCGATGTTGTGTGGGAAAAGGAGGTCTTTGAAGTAAGGAAGTCCCAGAAGCATGTCTTGTGAGTCCATGCGTGTTCCTTATTATACCCCTTGAAATACCCTGGACACTCTGGATCTGGCTCGGGAGTGTTTATATGATCTAGGGTCTGTTGGCCTATCAACGCAGGTGGTGCAGAGTGTTTGACAACTCTACCTTTCATGAAGTTCTTCTTGTCTTTCCTGAACTTATGGCGAGGATCTAGAAACTGTCTATGCAAGTCGAAGCAACTATACTTGCGCCCCGCCATCAGCCAACGAAACTCAAGAGCTCCCTTGCCTGTGGGGCACGGGAACCTTCCCTGCACACACCAGCCAATGAATAGCGCATATGCCGACAATTCATGTGTCGAGTACATGTACCAGGCACACATTATGAAGTTCTGTTTGCTAAGGTGTCGTATTTCTTGAACCCATTATCCCAAGCTTCTTGCAATTCGTCCTTAAGAGGCTGCATGTACACATTCATATTCTTCCCCGGATAGTTGGGCCCTGGAATTATCAACGTCAGGAAAATGTTCTTTCTTTGCATAATCTGCCCGGGGGGGGGGGGGATTGAGTGGAATGACAAACACGGGCCAACAGCTGTATGGGGCTGCCATCTAACCAAACACACTGAACCCATCTGTGCTGACGGCGACTCGAGGATGCCTTGGATCTGCCGTTTTTTCCTTATGTAATGCATCGAAGCGCTTCCACGCTTCACCATCCGATGTGTGCACCATCATCACATTCCCATCTGCATCTAGTTCGGTTCTTTTGCCCGTTTTGTGCCATGTCATCTGTCTGGCCGTCTCTTCGACCATGAAAAGACGTTGAAGTCTTGGTACGATTGGCATATACCGAAGAACATTAATGGGTATTTTGGTCTGCGTCTTCTCACCCATACCGTTGTCTACCACAACATACCTGGAAGAATTGCAAATGGGACAATAGTTCAAGTCCTCATACTGAAGCCTAAATAAGACACATCCTTTCTCATAGGCATGTATCTTCTCATAGGGCATCTTAAGAGCACGGAGGATTTTGTCTGACTGGTACAGGTTTGGAGGTAGCACATGGCCTTTGGGTAGAAATCGTCCAAAAATTATCATGATCGCGTCGTAGCATTCTCTGCCCAAGTTGAATTGAGCCTTCAAAGCCATTATTTGTGAGATGGCATCCAGCTGACAAAGCTCAGTGTGCTCGTGGAGAGGACGTTTTGAGGACTCCAACATTTCAGTGAAGGCCTTTGCAGATTCCTCCATGTCCTCGTCCGAGTCCCGAGCATCATCAAAGTCTTGCACCATGTCTGCGGTCCTGGTACCATACTCGTCGGTGCAACGACGAACCACCACGGCTCTGGCACATTGGGCAGACTCACCATGTAATGTCCAGACCGTGTAACCAGACGTAAAACCATACTTCTGCAGGTGTTTACTCATTTGAAGCTCGTCCCTCTGATTATAGTTGTCGCACCGGTCACAGGGGCACCAGCTAAATTCCTGGTCATTTGCAAATGCGGCTCTAACAAACCCCTTAGTTTTTGTTAACCATTCCTTGGTCCAAACATACTGACTAGTGTAACCGGTGTATATCCATGCACGATCACTCATATTGACTTCCTACTGGACACACAAGAAATATATACATAATTAGACAAACCATATCCATCAGTTAATGGAGTTTGTTAGTTTTATTACGTCCATGCAACCTACACGCTAATAGGTAAGGATAGGTCCTAATCCCACCCGAGTATGTGTAGATCGGGTTCGTTTTCGCATGCTCTGCTCCGGATCCGACGCAAAATTTGGGCAGCACCTCCCCGCTGTTCTCCTGATACACGTCTCGGCAATAAGCAGAGAGGATGTGTACCCGCAGAACAACACGGAAGCACTGACGAAATTTTGCATCGGATCCGGAGCTGAGCATATGGGAAAACGAACCCAATCTACACATATTCGGGCTGTCCATGGATAACGTTGGACAATTCAAAAGAATCACGATTATAAATATGCAAATGCATGCATATTTATAGATGTAACCTTTCGAACGGGAGACGCATAGTGGTTACGCATACTGATGATTGACACCTATAGCTAGCAAGTTTCATCAGTACGAAGACTGGACCAGAGAAAATGAAGGGAGGAGGAGGAGATGTCATTTGTGCTCACCAACGAACGCAGGGGCGGAGCTCGTCGAACACTAGACCCTCGCAACGACGAAATAACTGCATATTTAAATCAAAAGATGAGTAACATAGCAAGTATTCGACACCGACGGCCACATGTACCTCGCACTGACGATACTTGCTATTTATAGTACCATCGACACCAAGGAACCCTCTAACCCGCTCGTCCCCGGGTAAACTAAATAGAAACTACCATGGGTGCAAGGTACATGAGGCCGTCGGTGTTGAACACAACACCCACATCCCACAAGTGAAGTCGGCGCCCGGCGTCCCGCAACAATAGTTCTGGTGGTCGATGACGGTCGAACACCATGGCGAATTTGTCTGGCAGCCTCTGCGATGAGGATTAAAGCCAAGTTTTGAAATTTTCAAACAACCAAACCGACTTGAGTTAGTTTGGGTGTTTCAAGTTTCAACACTTAGCTTTCAATCCTCATCTCTGAGGCTGCCAGACAAATTTGCAATGGTGTTCGACCGCCATCGACACCGAGAACTGTTGCTGCTGGACGCAGGACACCTGTGTCACTTGTGGGACATGGATGTAGTATTCGACACCGACGGCCACATGTACCTCGCACTAATGATACTTACTACTTTGGGTACCATCAACATCGAGGAACCCTAAATAGCAAGTATCATCGGTGCGAGATACATGTGGCGCTCGGCGTTGAACACTAGATCCACATCCCACAAGTGAAGCCGGCGCGGCGTCTCGCAACAATAGTTCTGGTGGCCGATGATGGTCGAAGACCATCGCAAATTTGTGTGGCAGCCTCTGCGATGAGGATTAAAGCCAAGTTTTGAAATTTCAAACAACCAAACCGACCTGAGTCAGTTTGGGTGTTTCAAGTTTCAACACTTGCCTTTTAATCGTCATTACAGAGGCTGCCAGACAAATTCGCGATGGTGTTTGACTTCCATCGACACCGAGAATAGTTGCTTTGGGACGCCGGACGTCAGCGTCACTTGTGGGACGTGGATGTAGTGTTCGACACCGACGACCACATGTATCTCGCACCGACGATACTTTCTATTTAAGGCTACATTGACACCAAGGAACCCCCTAATTAACCCGCTCGTCCCCGGGTGCCCTCTTTTTTCCTTTTCTTCTTCTCCTCCTCTCCTCTTTCTTCTTCTTCTTCTTCTTCTTCTTCTTCTTCTTCTTCTTCTTCTTCTTCTTCTTCTTCTTCTTCTTCTTCTTCTTCTTCTTCTTCTTCTTCTTCTTCTTCTTCTTCTTCTTCTTCTTCTTCTTCTTCTTCTTCTTCTTCTTCTTCTTCTTCTTCTTCTTCTTCTTCTTCTTTTCATCCTCTTCCTCCCTCCTCCTCCTCCTCCTCCTCCTCCTCCTCTTCTTTCCTCTTCTTCTTCTTCTTCTTCTTCTTCTTCTTCTTCTTCTTCTTCTTCTTCTTCTTCTTCTTCTTCTTCTTCTTCTTCTTTTATAAACTAATCTAAATAAACTAAAACTAAAAGTAAAACTAAACTAATAATAAAACTAAAACTAAAAATAAAACTAAAATAGAAACTAAACTAAAAGAAACTAAAAAACTAAATAAAAAAGGAGGGAAGAACAAACCTGCATTGGATCGCTGGTGGAGGGCGAGGTCGGCCGGTGGGGCGGGGCGGCGCAGGGGCCGCGGGGAGGAGGGCTGCAGCAGGGCGGAGCGGCACAGGGCCGCGAGGAGGGGTCCGGCACCGGGCTGACCCGGTGCTGGCCTCTCCGGCGACGGGGCGCGACGGGGCAGTGGGGCGACGGGGCGCGGCAGGGTTCCTCGCGAGGGGGAGGGCTGGACGGCGGCGGGGGCTGGGTCCGGGGGGCTGGGTTGGCCGGCGGCGGCGGGGCAGGAGAGAGGCGGGCGCACGGGAGAGGGAGACAGATAAAGAGAGAGAGAGAGGGGAGATGGCTCGGCCTGTTAAGTGGGCCTTTTTTGCCGTCGGCTAGCAGACGGCAAAGAGGGCGGCCGTTTAGGGCTGGCTTACGTCTCCTCTTTGCCGTCCGCTGGTGGACGGCAAAGAACCTGACCTAGCCACGCCGTGCCCTGTGGGGCCCTCCTGGCCCTTTGTCGTCTGCCTTCTAGCTCTTTGCCGTCACCTGGCTGACGGCAAAGAAACGGCTGACGGCAAATAGCCTTTTTGCCATCTACCCTTCGTCAGCTGGCAGGCGGCAAAGATGTGGCTGACGGCAAATTGCCAGATTCCAGTAGTGTACCTGGATGATGATAGCTGTGTCATATTGTGTTAATTTGGTGTAGTCTAGTTGCCCAAACGTTCGTTGTGTCAATGTTGCTTTCCTATTATCTGACTTTGACAATGATAGCAATGCTAGTGTGTTAATTTGGTGCAGGTTGCTGAAGATAAGAGGACAAACTCTGAAAACAGCAAGGCAACCCCATTGTTTCTTTCCAATAAATCTAGGCCATGTAATATGCCAATAACTCATGATTAATATGTTTGGTTCCCCTCCTAATTTATGTTATGATGCAATGGTGGAGACACTCTCCACTATCAATAATACAAGTCTGCCAAAATCGCCATCTGAATCTGTTCAATATCCTCTGTCTCGAATGCAACGGAAAAAATGTATGTTTGTGAACCAATTAATGTCTGAAGCAATGATGGAAATGGTGGAGGAATCAGAGGTGCAGAGTCGTGCGACACAACAACTAATCAATGTTTTTAGAGACAGTGTAGCAAAGCAGCAAGAACTTTCCCCACATGCTTATGGGCGTCATCTGTGCTGAGGTTGCAGATTGTGACATTGTAGATCGTTAGGTTATGTTCATTTATTTGCACTGGCATCAATCTTTGATTGCCCAGTGGATGTAATTTCCTGTAATATATGCTGGATGTGCAACGTTTTTTCCTGTATGTCGTACCTTTGCTTGATCGGTTTTGGTCATGTGCATAATTTATCATCGTAATGGGCTCAAATTATCTAATTTGGCCTAAAGACATGTACGAACTTTAGTGGGCCCATTAAGTTAATGGGCCGTTACGAGGCCGAAAGTTAATGGTCGGCCCTCTTACCTCCCGGGTCATTAACATGCCGACATTGAAGCGGGCAACAGGTGGGCCCAATTGATTTCACAGGTCGTTACTAAGTTCGGGCTACATATCGTCCAACTATACTATGGGTCTTTAGCAGGCCAAAATAGACAGCGGGCTTGTACTGTACCATGAAGAGCATGGGCCGCTAAGGGGCCAAAAGTCAGGTCATATTGTAAATGGTCCAACTGTGTTGTGGGCCTTTAGCAGGCCGAAAGAGAAACCGGGTTGGTATTGGACCATGAAGGGCATGGGCCGTTAAAAGGCAAAAACTCAGGTCCGACTACAAATGACCCAACTCATTTATGGTCCGTTAAGAGGCTGAAAGGCACACAGGGTCGGGAATTGGTCCAACACTTAAATGGGTCGCTAAAAGGTCAAAACTCCGGTCCGACTACAAATGGCCCAACTGATTTATGGGCTGTCAACAGGCTGAAAGACACACCGGGCCGGAAATTGGCCCAACACTTAAATGGGTCGCTAAAAGGCCGAAACTCAGGTCCGACTACAAATGGCCCAACTGATTTATGGGCCATCAATAGGCTGAAAGACACACCGGGTCGGAAATTAGCCCAACATTTAAATGGGTCGCTAAAAGGCCAAAAGATGTACATCCTGAAAATTGGCCCATCCATTGAATGGGTCGTTAACAGGCCGAAATCTCATCGGGCCGATATTGAGCCCAAATATATAGCGGGCTGTTAACGGGCTCGAACTGACGATGGGCTGCAATGGTGTCAAATCTTTAATGGGCCATTGGCGGGCCGAATTGGGACATCTCGTATGGGTCATGGGCTTAAATGGACCTGACACAAGTAGGCCTTATATGGGCCGGTCTGCTAATTTTACTGGGCCTGCCTTTTTCACCGGAATGGGCCACTGTTGGGTCGTGCCACGTGTCGACCTATCATAGGCGCCTCCTGTCCAATGAGTGGATGACATCTGTCCCAACGGTGAGGCAACACGTGTTTCCTCCGGCCAATGATGATTTTACACATGGAAAATCCCCATTGGTCCAGGCTGTTAACGGGTTATCGGATCCAAAACCAGACCCGATAGCTTAACGATGTTCCGTTACGGTGGATGCCACGTGTTGGTCACCCTTGACGAAAGCACTTTTGTGACGCGCGATTTATCGTCATGGAAGTGGACACTTCCGTGATGATAATTTTCGTAATGTCATGGAACACTTCTACGATAGCACAGGTATGACTATGTTGATTCTATCATAAAATCATCATGGATGTACATGCATGACAAAAAACGCGACCTACTGTGACAAACACGTATCATCACGGAAGTGTATTTTTTGTAGTGATTGGAATGTTGCATGGATAACATCGATCATATCATACTGCAAATAATAAAACATAATTCCTAGCTTGCGTTTCATCACTATTGTAGGCATCTATTCATATTTATTGGAACATGCTAATTTGTAAAAACTTGCCCTACACTCATGTGTCACTGTGTAACGCCCCGGATACAGCCACCGGTTCCCAGTAGTTACGCATGGCTTCCTCCTAGGATCTAGAGTGGCCCACATATCAACACTATTGTTTCATGCGCCCTTTTGTTCTCACTCGTGCGCACCTGTGAACAACTTCCCGATCAGTCAACCATCGTCAAATTATCCCCGGCCAAGCAAGATTCACCTGGAGATTCTTTGGAGATGATCTTTCAGAAGAGAAGTGCATCTTGTTGATATAAGTATTCTATCAATCCTCTTAATTAGGGTGTCACACATGGGGGTCATTGATACTAAGGGTAATTAAGATGTAGTTTTGCCAGACAACTCGAATGACACATCAAAACTTTGTGAATATGTGGAATTATCAAATGAAGAACATTCATTTACTCTCTCTAGTCTATGACATCAAAACTTAATTAAGATGTCATTTATGCCTTTCACCCTTAGGGCCATTAGTTCAGACTATAATAGGCGCATACAACTGGCAGGCATAACCCAAACACATAAACAAGATGGAACCATATATTGTTAAGATTAGAGATCAAATTACTCAAGCCCTAGTAATAGACATTAAACATAACAAAGTCATACAACAACAATTCAAGAGCAATCATTGTGCTAGGGATCAAAACCCTAAAGAACTTAGCACTATTACATGATTGTCATCATACAATATCCACCAATCTCGTGTGACTATAGTGAATTACTCACACATGGATGTTGAAAACATGATGGTGATGAAGGAGAAGGGGTTTATGGAGTCGATAGTGAAGAACCCCCTTCTTTGGAGGCAGGATCAACCTCCACACAGCCCCCAAGGCAGATAACAACGATGTTGGCGCCTCTCTAGTCTGTGAAATAATAAACAAAAATTTCTTGAGGTTTATGTTTGAACTGCATTTCTTGAGGGTTTTTAGGTCAAAGGAGATTTTATGAAGATGGTGAGCGGTGCCTGTGGGCCCCACTGCCCCAGGGCTAGGGTGTGCCACGACCACCTTTTTCCTAGAGATATCAAGAGAGTCGACATGATGAATGCCTTTTCTTGGAAAAGCTGGGAGAGTTTGGTTGCTAAACTTGCTGGTAAAGAAATGAGTGTTGTCTCTTATTAGCACATCAAATTTGGCTTCCATTTTATACAACAATGTGACGTATTTCACCCCGTTGCTACTGTGATATTTTGGTGTAACAAATCATTTTATTTTAGAAGAGTGTTTTTGTGTAGTGCCATTGAAATTTTACCTTTGTGAAGTTGCTCGATTTTGGTTCCAGCACAAGAAAAAAGACCGGATGGCCACAACTCTAGTTGGAAAATTTCAAGAGATTAACAAATATAGATAAGAAAACTAAAGCAGTTCTTTTATTTACGTAGCTCAGATTCTTTGCATTGGCTATTGACTCCAAAAGCTGGATAGGAGCCGGTGACATAAACATTCTCGCCATCTCTCTAGCATAGTGTTTTTCTACCACAATAATGTACATCAGCTTCATTAAATATATTTATACCCATGTTTATATTCATATTGAACAATATTCATATCGGGCTAGACCATGATGTGCGCATGGCCTTATACTAGGTCCCAAACTAAGAGCTGGCATGAAAAGGCGAGATGGATGGACTACTTCTGCTCGAAGGAAAGGATCAACGATGATCCAAAACTAAACATGAATAGATGACATAGATAAACTCCAATTACTTTATGACGACAAGATTGTAACTAGTCTATGAAGTACAATATGCAATGCATGCACATAATTGATAAATGCATGTATATGATGATATGGAATATATGTGTGTATGTGATGATATGCAATGTTAATAGCTTGTTTGTGATAATATGCAAGGTTTCATACATTATAGGCATCGCTTCATTTGTATGTATCTATGTATGAGGCGGTACATTCCCACTCGTCAAAGCCACGGCCAAAGTGGGACAACATGAAAGTAGTGACCAACTTGTAACAACCTAGTTAATAGTCACCATTGACCTATTATCCATTAGTGATGTGTATCAACACTGATGGATCGACCAAACCAGTTGTGCTTGTGTAGTCGTCACTAACGGGTCACCGACCAGTTAGCGGTGATGGTTGTTGGTTGCCATGTGATAACTTGGTTTTCGGTTGGTTACATTAGAATTGGATATGTGCAACTGTGGTTTTTGGAATGTGCAACCTCTCCATTTGAAGATAAGGATCTAGAGATAAAAAAATTCCAACATTTTGTTGATAAAAAATAGTGCAATTTTGTAAGAAATTCCACATCGACCATCCGTACAAACACAACATAGTAGTTAAAATATGAAATAAAAAAAATATTGCCCAATTGTATACAATGGAGTTGCATGACCTTATGTCTGACACAGACCACAAAAAGCTCATCAACCAAAGAAGCTTATCACTCAATCAACAAACCATCTCGAGAAATGTTTGTAGTGTTGTATATGTGTCCACTGGGAAAGGAGTAAATTCAAAAATAGTTTAAAACTCCAAAACCAATTATCCCAAAAATAAAATTTCCAAAATTGTTGTATCCAGGCCAAGTACTAGAAAATAAAATCATACGTACATAGATTTTTTTTTACAAGAATTGCGTGGAAATGTACTTGAAAATAAGTATTATCATTGTATCTATTGCAAATTTCGGAGTTATCAATGGAAATATTTAAATATAATAAATCATAAAATGGATGACATTAGATAATGTAAATGGAAAGACAAAACATAAAATTGACTACCACTCTTGATCTAGGCCCACTCAGGAACACACAAGCCCATTCCCTAGAAAACCACTAGCCCTCCTGCTGCAAAAATGCATATGAATAGAAAAGAAAAAGAAAACATGTTTACATTAGAACCAACACTCTATAAAAAGAGAAATATGATAACACATGCATTAGCATAAAATGATATACAATCATTATTTTTGGTAAATTTAAAATGATAAACTTGCTCATTTTTCATAACCAAAATGTACACAAGACAAAAATGTGCAACTATAGAATTGTGATTGTGCAAGCGCCATCCTAAAAATATGCAACTGCCGAGAAAATAAAATAGAAAAAGAGCTGAAGAAAAAGAAATCTTAATCTAAAAAATGGCTAACTAAACCTAAGTGCACATTACTAGCACTAGAGTTGCACTTTTTTTTCTAGTTGCAGTCTTTGAAATGTGGAACTGATAGAAACATGTAAATTAAAATAACATAAAAGTTAAAATACAAAAATATGCAATCCTATTTATACGAATGTGCAAACTACCTCAGTTGCACATGGCCATCACTAGACTTGCACATGAATTATCTGTATAGTTCTAGTCTTATTAAGGTGCAACAAAAACGTAAAAGATTATTTTGTGCAATTTAATTTTGGAAATGGGAAAATAGCTCTCGTTCCATACTGTTACCACTAG
This sequence comes from Triticum aestivum, assembly GCF_018294505.1. Classification (NCBI taxonomy): domain Eukaryota; kingdom Viridiplantae; phylum Streptophyta; class Magnoliopsida; order Poales; family Poaceae; genus Triticum; species Triticum aestivum. Next base: position 604,181,514 of record NC_057804.1, read on the forward strand.
AGTTGCATATATACTATTTGTGCAACTGTTGTATTCAAAATGTGCATATGAGATGCAACAATTAAATAAAAAGAAAGAACATGAAAGAAAAATGTAACAAACAAATTGTGCGCTCTTAATTTAAAATTTTGTAAAAATAGCACGAGTTGTACATCCCAACCACGACCTTAACAATGTGGGAATCACACGAGAAATGAAAGTAACAAGTGAGAGGAAGAAGAAGAAAATTAAAATAAATTTTACGAAATCACAATCTTATAAATGACAACAATAGCCCAGTTTCACATTTCTAATACTAGGGTTGTACACAAATAATTGGTGCAACCATTGTCTTCGGAATGTGCTACCGACAACAGAAGTAAAACTAAAAGAGCATAAGAGTACAAAAATAAATTGCAAACTTATTTACTGGTTTGTGAAAATTAATCCAATTATATGCCCTATCATTACATTTGCACACATGTAATTTTGCAAATGTAGTCCAAAAGTGTGCAACTCATGCTGAAAAATAATAATGAGAGAGCATAAAATCTTTTTATGCATTTTAGAAACAGTAAAATAGCCCGTGTGGCACATTCTTGTTAATAGAGTTGCCCATATATTGTTTGTGCAACTAAGACACAAAAATAAAATAAAAGCATGATAGAAAAATACAACAAAAATTTGTGTAATTTAAATTTATGGATGAGAAAGAATTCCAGTTGTACATTGCTATCAATAGAACTGCACATATATTCTTTGTGCAACTATGGCCTTAAATTGTGCAACTCACATAGAAAAGCTAGCAGCAGAAAATGCAAAAATGTATTTTGTACAACCATTATATGAAAATGAAAAAACAACCTTAGTTGCATAGCCATGTCACCAGATTTGCACATATATTATTTGTGCATTTATGGTCCTTAAGTTGTGCAACATGTAAGCAAAAAATAAAAATGAAAATTATATAAACTTTTTTTTGCAATCTTGTCTATGGTAATATGAAAAAATAGTTGCACATCCCTATCAGTAGACTTGCATACATATTACTTGTCCAATTGTGGTTTTAAAAATGTGTGACTCACTTGGTATTGTAAAACTATTGTATTCAAAATGTGCAATTGACATGAGAAAAAAGAAGCAACAAAAAACACAAAAGGCTTTTGTGCAATCTTAATTTTATGAATATGCAAATTACTATTGTTGCACATTCATATTACAAGAGTTGCACATATAGTTTGTGCAATTGTGGTATTCGAAAATGCAATTGCCACGGAAAAAATATTAAAAAGAGCAATAAGGAAGGATTGTAAAAAAAATCCCACACTTACTCTCTCCCCCTCTCACCCCATGTGTGTCGGGGATAAAAACAAATCAAGAAGAAATGAAAACGTCAACAAACAAATGCATAATCTGTCCCATAGCCTAACGGTGTAAAAAGCCCAAAACTGTAAAAAAACACGCGCGAAAACTTGGACATGACCAATCAACTATATGTCCCTAAAAAAAGAAACCATAGAGAAACGGCCCACACGTGGTATTACAACATGGTTCTCAATGTCCAAACCAATGAGAACACATATAAATCTATTATCACAAAGAAAAAAAATGCTGATAGCAACTACGTGTGAGCGCAAAAAAAAAGAGAAAAAACACACGTGAGAGATGGCACACACTAACAAAATTACGACACCCAATCCGACGCCCCTTGGTGTTAGCAATTCCCCTTTTTAGACCCAATCTACGCTTTAAGAGACTACAACTTTGTTAGTTTCACGGAGAAAGAACATTTCTGAACGAAAGAAATACATAATAAAGGAAAGTTAAAGTACAAAAAGAAGGAAACAATGTTGGAAAAGACAAAACAAAAAAATAGAAACAAAAACAAAGAGAAAGTATCAGTGCCCAGGTTAAAAGTAAAACTAGTGCCGACATGCATGCCCGGTAGAATATGCTCAATAATATTATCAGTTAGTTGGAGAGTGCAGATGTATAAGTGGCCATGTTTGTGAGAGCCGAGTTAATAACCGTGGTCTTTTCCATATTGATAGCCGGGCTGCAAAACTTGACAAACTGTGTCCAGTGATGTCTATGACTATGAGGGCCATGAATTCAGTTATTGATGCCCGAGTTGTTCCAGAAGAATATTGCACAAAGTACCCTAAGATTGATGCAAGTTCTGTTGTCTTATCCAGGAAGGTATTCATTGGGATTAGGGAACAAATGGTTAAGTTAATTTTAAGTATTCTGGTAGCTCTTTGATCATTATTACAATTATTGTACTTTCTACAGTTTTGTTCTTGATGGGACGGGAGCTGCTATTATTGGTGTATTGAATGATAGAAAATATTTCTTCCATGTGTGACTGAGGGAAGTGCAAACAAATCATTCCATCTTGGCAAGGTAAATTTAGGTGACAGTGAAGACGATCTACTGTTGGCACAAAGAGCCTTATAGTGGATCACCTTGATGCACACCTCAGGTGCAGAGGAACAGATAGCTAGGGGCTCCATTGAGTAGGATTGAGGAGGACCTTGAACTATACGTATTAGAATCATATACAAGTTCCTTTTTAAAAAGGAGAATCATATACTTCCTTCGTCCGGAAATACTTGTCGGAGAAATAAATAAAAAATGATGTATCTAGATCTAAAATACATCTAGGTGCATCCATTTCTTTGACAAGTATTTCCGGGCCGAGGGAATAATAAATACAATGATACATTGGACACGGAAGATACACTTTATTGGCTGCAGTAGCAACAGTGCACCACCATTTTGTATGCCTGGCATACCTATAAAAAGGGAAGAGTCATAAATTAAACTCTGAGCTTGATAATTCCCTATCTTTTTCAAGCAATCTAGTGAATTACGAAAGTTCGTGCACAAATTTGTTATGGGATTCTTACGTAAGTTAAAAAGTCATGATTTTTCTACTTTGTATTCCGAAATGTCATGTTGCACGAACACTCTCCATCTTTCCTAGCTTTCTGTTAGCAAATTCAAAATAATTTGAAATCAGGTTCCGCGTTAACAGCGCGGATTCCACATTGAGAGCGTGCTGGAGCTAAATACCACACAGGTTCGTAAGTCAAGCTCCATGCATATGGAGCTAGAATAGCTTCCTACCTTTGTTATCTTTGACACGACGTCCTTTTTGGGTTGTAATCATCAGAAAGTATTTGTATGCGGTAGTTTCTATTTGTACAATTGGCATGTGATTTTTTTACGAAGAATTCATTTGTCGTATTTAGTACAGTAGAAAATTATCCTTGACACAGTTCTCTTGGAAAGATTGTTGCGTTTATCCTATATTATTATGTAATCATGCTCTGCCTGGTTCAAATTCACGTGGTATTGGATCATATGCAATTCAAGATGACATAACACCGCAGTCCTACATTTTTATTCTTCCTATATTTTCTGAAATTACGCGAATCAAACAAGATACAAGTATATAACATATCTGTGTATATATTTGATATACATCGAATCATCGGTCTACTCTAGTTGTTACAGTAAAATATTTATACATTCAGTTATTAACAAGCAACAGAAGATGAGAACAACAATAATTAATGATATTAAGCAGTAAAAGAACTGAAACAATACTATAGATAGGAAGCCCACATATATATCATCGATAAATCATGTATATAGATGAGTGCGTTGCTTATGCGTTTGTGTGTATGAGTTGCACTAGCGGTACCGTGCGAGTGATCAGTTCCTGGGACGAGGCCCTAGCCTGAGCTCCAAGTCCAGCTTCCTCACCGGCAGCTCACCGTCCTGCCACCACTCTGACGGCCCTTCCAGCGCGCGCGACCGGTCGCCATCGCCACTCCCATGGCACCGAAGGCTCAGTTGCAGGTCACGATCATCAGTGCCGTCGTCCGCACCGAACAGGCTCAGCTCCCTCGGGATAGGGCTACCAGGGATCACGGTCACGGCCTCCGCTTTCACTCCGGCGCCGGTGTGCCGGGCGTAGTACAACATGGAGAAGCCGCCGCCGCTGCTCACCAGCGGCGTTGGGGGATACGCCAAGTTGCACTCTGTCGTGAGGCGAACGGGCTTGGCGCGGTCGCGGCGGTGGACGTTCATGTGCCCGCCCAAGGCCTGAGCCGTGGTAAACCCGCGCTTGCAGAACACGCACCCGTAGTACGGCCGGGCGCTATGGGGCGACACGGCTGCCGCGTCGACGTCGCCGTGCCGAGCTGCAGCCACCGCCGGACTGCGCGATCTCACGGCCGCCTCCTCCTCGCTCGACGCCGCTTTGCTGTTGCCACTCTCCATGTTGCAAGCCAGCTACGACGATCTATCGAATCTGCGATGACAAATTCGATCGATTGAAGGGTTTGACGATCGAAGATCTTCGAGGTTGTGTGCAAGACCGGGCCGGGCTATATCAGAGCTCGGGAGGACAGCGACAGAGAGACTGGGATTGGCGGGCGGCATTACTATTGTTTTTGACAGCAGCTAAAGGAATAAAAGATTGTGCCACGGCCGGCCGGCAGCTAAACCTCGCTATTCGTCGATGACTCTGCCCTAGCTGTACGTATGCTGTGCAACACGGATGGATGTGGAGCTGCTTCAGACCGAAGTATCCTCTTGCGCAAAATATAACTATAATAATAGTACGTACGTACATCATCACTGATGTGTCCTTTGAAATTTTAGTTTGGACTGTTTGCATTTTTTTTTTGAGACAAAGACTGTTTGCATATATAACATGACCTGGTGTGGTGGGTGTGCCAGGCCAGGCTGCACTTTGTGATTTTGACCAAGTATGCAGGCCTGGCGGGTGCCCCTCCCTGCTAGCATCTCTAGGCTCTCACAAAACTACTAATTACAGTTGAAATTCCTTGACTTGATGATATTTCAAATTTTACGAATTTGAGCCATGGACCACTGAAGATCCTTTTTTATGGACCCTAATAGCCAGCGAACGTTCATTGTGAGGGATGACATTTGCGATTTCTGCTACAGTTTTCTTAGAGACGCATGACAATTTCTTCAGAGACACATGGTAGTTTCTCGAAAGAACAAATTTTTGCAGCAAAAACGGGCAGAATTGACATCTGCTACCACCTAAAAATGCCATCAAGAAAATGTTCGTTTGCCACCCCCTTCCCGGGGAATGTTCGCCAGTTAGTACTTCCGTTTTTTATAGCATGGGAGAGTATTGGTAAAACTCATCCCACTATATGAGATTGCTCTCTAGTAGGATCAAAGCACATTGTACTAGTTTGGTTTATATATATGGATCTCTCTATTTACACACTCAGCTGGGTGCAGCTGCTATAGTGCTTCTCGTGTTAAGTTGCTGTCATACCATTGAATCAGCTTTGCCTAGGATCGATGGAACTAATTAAACTATCAGACATAAACCCTTGGTGAACTCTCCAGCTAAAATAATCTTTGATTGTTAAGCATGTACGGGAAGATGGATACAAGGTTAATACAGCTTGCCTTCGTAGTAAATTCGCATGCCATGGTTCTTCTTTCAATATATATATACACGTTTCTTGAATAAAAGTCCCTGGGCTCCACTCACGTCTCGAGGGGCTTGTGAGTTTCTTTTTTACCCCCATTGTTCTTTATGGACGACGGTTTGGTTCTTTGTATTGTCCATCGGCATGGCTCCATAAGCATCGTCCGCGAAAACCTTGTCTTCTTGAACAACCCCTTCTTTCAAGTCTTTGTGAGTAAAGTCGTTGGCTTGAAGCCATACCGGTGTGACTGTCTGGCTAGAGTGGGGTGGTTCCCCCGCCGATATGCTTGTCGTAATTGCCAATCTTCATCGTATGAGACGGTTTACTATTGCGGATCCAACAAAAATTCATTGTCCACATGTCTTTGCAGGTACTTCTGTGGCTGAATTGCTCGATGTTATGCATTGCTAACGAGAGCTATGGTGGCACAAGGATGACATGATCGGTTGTGTCTTCAACAAGAATTTGGAGGCATATGGTCTTGGTTATAGTATCTCCTTTACTTAGGGTTATTTTTACGTCTGTAGGTTTAGCTACCCATTATCTGGTTGTGTTCGATGTTCTCTTGATCTTGTATAAACCGGATTTGATTTCCAAAAAGTAGTAAGATTTTTTTGTGGAGATACACCATGGTGTATAATAAGTCGAGAACAAAATTTACATATTTTCTATGTGATCATCTCAAAGGAAATGAACGACTTCACCAGGAGTTGTGTGCTTTGTTATGTTTCATATGAAAGATTGCTTCTCCAACTTCCTTTTCATTGAAAATTATAGTAAGAATACCATTCTCTGTGGGACACATAAGCAGTGTATCATCGATTTCAGATTCATCTTGAGAAAAGTTATTGTCTTCAAGTGGCACAAAAAGGTTTTGTAATGTTAGTTAATGTATTTTTTAAACCCCAACTCATCTCTAGGTTATGATGTCTGCTATTGGCGATCATGTGAATTTATATCGTGTTGTTATCACCCTCACACAAATGTCTGACCTTGAACTGTTGTTGCCAATCGATTTCCTTCTGTCCCACGAGTTTGGATGGTGATCCACTCCACTCTCTTTTAAGGGAATTTTACTATCATCTAATCCCAGATGCTTGTGATTTCTTATCAAGATCATCAATAATATCAAGCAAGCTTTTCTTCCCCTTTTTTATTTATCTTACTACTCCCTTCGTAAAGAAATATAAGAGGGTTTAGATCACTAAAGTAGTGTTCTAAATGCTCTTATATTTCTTTATGGAGGGAGTAGTATTTTTCTCCTACCCCTACAACAATTTATGAAGTTTATGAATTTTATTTTGTCATCTTTGCATGGTTATGGAACCGATTTCCCATCTCTCCAAAGCTTGGGCATCATGTCAGTTGCAACCACCTCACTCAAGTTTGAACAAAAAGTTTGATTGGCATGGTGAAACACGATGCCCGAATTCAATACTAGAGTGATCTCATTGAATCAATCTGGAGCATCGATGACAAGTAAACCCCTATAAACATAAAAAAGATAAGATATGATCCAAGAAGAACCAAGATACAAGCGCTAATAACAAGCAAGAGTCGTGGGAGGGGATATGATGGTAGTCAACTTGTTAACATCTCACACGATTCTACCAAACTTTTAGTTACACCGAAGCTTAAGAGTTTTGTACTCTAGAAAAGCTCCACCACAAGATACTTGCCAGACATGTATGTTCTAAAACACTCCTTCAATATATTTACATATTTTCAGAAATACGGAAACGAACACACACATAAACAAGATATTATATATTACCTAGCCAAAAGTATTACTAATGGGAGGCATGTTTTTTTTCACTTTGCTTACATTTGGGTTGAAATTGAATGTAACAAAGATATTTCTTCAACACTTCAAACTCAATTCAAAAAGGCTAACACAATATTCACGAGAAAATATAGATCTAACTATCATACAAAATTATATTTATAATTTTAAATTAGAACTAATAACAACCAATATTGATATCTTAACATTTACCAGCATATGTGCATCGTTAGTTATAATTAGGCTAGTTATACTTCAAAATCTAAGCAAATATATATGAATATAAGGCATGTAAATGTGGGATAGAATGAGTTCTAGAAAATATGCACAAGTTCAGTAAACTATTGAGAACCGAAGTCGTGGAATTAACCAAAGTGCATAAGAGAAAAGACATGTACAGTCTAACCCCAAACAACTGAACTTTTAGAGCCTACCGTCTTTGGTCCTGTCCAGCCCCCTACTTTGTCTATTATGGGCTCGCTCTAAATATGTGTACACCAAGAACAAATTAGCGGACATCTTGACTAAGTCTCTCACTAAGATGCAATATCTCGATGTGATAGAAAGGGCTAGATTTATGGAGTGAATATGATTGCACAACAAGCTTAATAAGCCTATTGTTGTAGTTAGTGTTTTGATTTTAGTATCTTAAAACCTTACATTTGGATTTAGAGTCATAGTTAGTGGTCAGTTTGGACATCATTTAGATGTCAAGAACTTAGAGTTTATCTCAGAGCCCAAGTTAAATTCGTTTTTGTAAGCCGAGTTTCTTTGGGCTAAATAATGCTAAGTGATCTATATGAGGGGTATGAATTTAGTTACGGATGGTCGATTTGTGGTCCTGAAGGAATGTGTTGCCCAGAGCAACCTAAGATGGCTGCAAATGCTATTGTCTGGTCGTATTGATCGGGACTAGTGAAGTTCCTTTTTCAAAATGGAAGGTTATACTCTCGGCGTCTACATCCTAGGATTATCATGGCCATTATTTTGTTAAATAAGGGCAAGACCACGAGGCCAGAACACCTTATAAACATAGTACACGATATGATATGCAAATGTCAACCCATTATAGGATGCGTCAAAGAAAAACTACAACTAAGTCATTATGTTCCTCAAGAAAACACCTTCAAGAATGGAGTACATAATCGCATCAACATTTTCGAGTCTAGCCCGAAAGGCTAGGGCAAGGATTTTCACTTTGGGTGCAAGGTCCAACCAATCAAGATCGGAGCATCAACATGAAGACAACACCTTTAGCAAGGAGGCGATGCATGTTTATTGTTGCTGGGTCCAAGACCGGAAGGGTGGATCATAGGTTTGACCCTGGATATGGAGTGGCATTCCGGTCACCGTCTTGATGGTAGATCTTTCAACAGTTGCTCCGCTGATTACTCTGGATGCAATGAGCAAATCATGTCTCATGGATGCTCCTTTAAGTATTAACTAAGAAGTACCACATATCGATCCTGGAGAGGTTCTTGACAGACTAGGAGCACCGCAATGGCGTTAGCGGTGTATTGAATGACAGGAAAGTCTTCCCTCGGGATGAGGGGATGAGCAAATGGAGTATCCATCTTGACAGACTAATTTTACATGAGATTGAAGAAGATTTGCCGCTAACACAAAGATAAATGGTGATATTGGATCACCTTGATGCACAACTCAACTATGGAGAAAGGGATAGCGAGGAGGCTCATTGAGGAGGATTGAGGTTGGAAATGGAAGTGTCATAAACTAAACTTAATGCCTGTGATCTATCAAATGATGCAATTTCATAAGTTGAAAAGGTATGTTTTTTCTCCTTGTAGTTCCTTGAGAAGTAACTTGTTACACTCTCCATATTTCCTACCTTCCATTAGCAAATTAAAATGAGTTGAACTAGTGTTCCCCATTAAGAACATGCAGAAGGAACTAAACACCACAGGTTCGTAGCTGAAGCTCCATGCGTGGAGCTTGAATAGCTTCTTAATTACCTTGGTCATCTTTGATTCAAAGTCCTTTTTAGGTTGTAATTATCAGGTCCATGTGTTTGTTCACATAGAGTTCATTTGCAGTACTATTAGCTAGGAAAATGTCTTTGTCACTGCGTTTATCCTATTATGTGATATAATAGGCTGTTTAGTGCAAGTTCACGTGCTACTGGATCATGTAAAATTCAAGAAGACATTATATAACATTACAATCCTACACTTTTGTTCTTCCCATATATGTTCTCCGAATTATGCGAATCAAGCCAAGTATATATAGCTCTCCATGTACATTCAATACATCAAAGCATCTGCTCTTGTTGTTATGGCGAAATATAAATACATTTAGTCATATAAACAAGCAGCAGAAGATGAGAATAGCAATAGTGATATTAAGCAACAAAAGAACTGAAGTAACACTAGCTAGGAAGCCCATGCATGTATATAGATGAGTGCGTTTCTGTGTCTGAGTTGCACCAGGGTACCGTGCGAGTGATCAGTGCCTCGGACGAGGCCCGGGCCCGAGCCTGAGCTCCAGGTCCAGCTTCCTCTCCGGCAGCTCGCCGTCCTGCCGCCGCTCCGACCCGTCGCCGCCGCTGCTTCCATGGCACCGAAGGCCCAGTTCCAAGCAGTCGTCACGATCGTCGTGACTGCCGTCGTCCGCACCGAACAGGCTCAGCTCCCTCGGGATCGGGCTACCAGGGCTCACGACCTCCGCGTCCACTCCGGCTCCGGTGTGTCGGCCGTAGTACAACATGGCGAAGTCGCCACTGCTCATCAGGGACGTGGCCGGCGGCGGTGGGGGGTACGCCAAGTTGCACTCTGTGTTGCGGGAAGCTGACGTCGTGAGGCGGGCGGGCTTGGCGCGGTCCCGGCGGTGGATGTTCATGTGCCCGCCCAGCGCCTGCGCCGTGGTGAACCCGCGCTTGCAGAACACGCACTCGTAGTAGGGCCGAGCGCTAGGCGCCGCGGCCGCCACCGCCGTCGTCCCGCTGGGCGATCTCACGGCCTCGTCGCTGGACGCCGCCGTGCTGCCGCTCTCCATGTTGCCGCAACCTAGCTAGCTGCGATGATCAATCGATATGAATGAGGATCTGTGGGGATTAAGCGAAGGTTTGACGAAGTGCGTGTGTGAGGGGAGGCCGGGGGCTAATATATTTGCAGAACCCGGGGGACAGGGACAGGGACTGAGATTGGCAGGCAGAATTGCTGTTGTCATCGCCAGCAGCTGTGTGAATAAAAGATTGTGCACGGCCGGCCGGCACTGGTGCCTAGCAGCTGCCCTCGCTATCCGTCATGACTCTGCCCTAGCTGTGTAGATATGGTGTGCAATACGGATGGGTATGTAGAAAAGCTGGCCTTCGGCCTTTTCTCCGAAAAAAATATACTTACTCCGTCCCAAAATAAATGTGTCAACTTAGTACTACAATTTTATACTGCTCCCTCTAGTATAGTGTCAAAAACGTTTTTATATTAGGGACAGAGGGAGTAACTTATTTGTGACGGAGGGAGTACATGGATACAGAGCTGCTTCGCTCTGAAGTCTGAAGTATCCTCTTGTGCAAAATATAATACTATACCGGCATCATCACCACACTGATCGATTCTTACTCCAGTTATGTTGCTTGCTCTGTTTACACTATCATCCTTGCTCCGGTTATGCTTAGCGCTTCTGGTGTTGCTGTCATAGCACTACCATTGAGCTGGCCCTGCATGCGTAGAATCGATGAAATTAATTGCACTATCACACACAAACCCTTGCTTAATTTCCAAAGTAAAATAACCATTCCTTGTTAAGCGTGTATGGGAGGATGGGCACAGGGCTGAGACAGGTCGCGTCTCAAGTCCAGCGTGCCAATAAATTTACCTGCGACGTTTCTTATTTGATTGATATTTTTCGGTCTTATTTTGTCTCCCTGCGTTTGGACCCTGGGTTAATCGCCTGCAAGTGGTAAATATTTTATAAACAGGTGACTGGAAAGTCGAGTCGACCTCAGGGTTTTTCGATCGCGATGCATGCACCTGTGAACCAGGAACGTCCTTGTCCCTGTCCTTGTAGATTGAGCTCTTCTCTACTTTTTTACTTACATCGGTAATTTGCACGATGCAGTGTGCTAAAATGTCATGCATGACTGAAATCTTACGATATGCATGACGCCAAAAAGAAAAATTAAATCAACTAGCCACTCACTCACTCACTCCTTAACTCGTGAATCAAGATGACAATACAGCTGTGGACAAGAATATACTCTGTCACTGTCAGCACATTCTATGCCCAATTATCAGCAGTTCAGATGAGCCGAAAAGGGACGTAGCTGCTCACAGCTCAGTGCATTAGTAGCATCCACATTCCGGCCGGGAACTTACCAAATGTCAACTGCATGCTCGTCCCATGCCCATGCCAACATAATGTGTCCGGCGGTGCGGCCCATCCGCCCATGCCTGGCGCTAGCTACGTAACATACCCACAGACGAGCCACAGTTCATTGTAACCAGCTCAAGACCATTTCAAATATGTTGCCGACCATGACCCGGTGGCGCCAGCCACAGAGATGAAGCCAGCCGGCGTGCAGGCCAGCGCGTCGCCTAAGGCCGGTGGCCGGCCGCCCTGGGTGGAGCCTGAAAAAAAAATCTATGTATTTTGGGCGTGTTTGATTGCCTGCATTAGGGCCAACCAGGCCGAGTTGGGCCATGAAATGTCTGATTGGTTGCATACGGGATGGGCTGGCTCGCATGGGCACGAAGCTTAAAGCAGTCCAGTGCCTGGCTCGCTGGGAATCCTCGAATCGGCAGTTTCTAGCGAGTCAGGCTCAGTGCGGCGCAAGCTTGCACGCAGGGGAGCAACCCGAGAACAAGGGGGTGGCGGAAGATGGAGACCGGGTGCGGTCGCACAGTGCCAAATCTAGAACCCCCCCCCCCCCCCAGTTACTCGGTCACCACTACCTCTAGGACAGGCACTTCCTCTAGCCTCACCACCAGCGACTGCGGCAACTCAGATCTGAACAAGAGGTGGTGGCGGACGCGGCAGGCGGCAGCAACACTATCCAGCTGCAGGAGCTAGTGATCCCCTTCCTGTTGGTCACCGTCGGGTCGTCCTTACCTCAGCCATGCCCCCCCTTCGTCGTCCTCGTCTCCGATGCCGGTAAGCAACACCCCGTCTCCCGTATGTTTGGTCTGTTGTTAGGATCGATTTCCCCATGCTCAACGGACCCTCGATGTCAACTAGGTTATGGACGCACGGATGAGGCTGGTAGGCAGCGGCACTGATTGTTGTGATTCATGCATGGGTCATGTTCATGCACATGAGAGCTATTCATCGTGGTGAGAGACCTGACATCTCTTATGCTCCAATGCTTATGCGGGAGCAACAGAGGATCACCAATCTGAACTACATCTACAACTGCAACAACACAAAGGCCCTGTGGATGCTTCAAATGAAAAGAGCACCATTTGCCAGACTTGTCCAAACCTTCAGGAGCGGGGTGCTGCTACAAGATAGCATCGACACCAGTGTGGAAGAGCAAGTGGCCATGTTCCTCCGTGTTGTTGGCCATAATCAGAGGTTCAGGGTTATACACAACACGTTCAGGAGATCAATGGAGACCATCTCAAGGTACTTCAAGCAAGTGCTCTATGCTATTGGGGAGCTCAGAGGAGAGATGATCAAGTAATCAACCGGCCGGACTCCTACTAAGATTCGCACCAGCCCAAGATGGTGTTCATACTTCAAGGTGAGCACTAAGAGTATGTGCTTCATGGCTTGATATGCTTGCATTGTTCAAGGTGAGCACTAACACAATCTTCATTTGCCATTCCAGAATTGCATTGGGGTAATAGATGGTACTCATGTCACTGTCAAAGTGCCTCAGTCATAATCTGTAGCATACAAGGGGAGGAAGCACTACACAAGCCAGAATGTGGTTGCTGCTGTTGACTTCGATATGAATTTCACCTATGTGTTGGCTGGCTGGGAAGGGACAGCACATGATGCTAACATTCTCAGTGACAACATGAGTCGTTCTGATGGCATCAACATCCCCGATGGAAAGTTCTACCTAGGAGATGCTGGCCATGTCGGCCAGGTATTCTTCCACCCTTCAGGAAAACCAGGTACCGTTTCAACGACTTCGCTGGTAGGAACTATCCTAGGACTCCAGAGGAGTTGTTCAATCTCGAACACTCCAGCCTTAGAGTTACTATTGAGAGGGCCTTTGTAGCTCTAAAGAACAAGTTTAAGATGCTAAATCAGAAGCCATTCCACATTTCCCCCCACTCAGGTTAAGCTTGTTCTTACTTGTTGCATTCTGAATAACTGGATCCTGCAATGGGGTGTTGATGAACTGGTGCCTGAGGAGGAAGCTGTGATGCATGACGATGTTGTCAGTTCCCTCATGCAGCTAACGTATATATGGGCAACCAAACTATATGCAGACGGTGGTTTATAGGTTGTTTTTACTCAACCAAGCCCATCTGAGAATCACATGCAATGCAACCAAAATCTATGCGGGTAACCAAACACAGCCTTGGTGACTGGTGTCAACATTACCAATGGCCACACCACAAGTTTTTCCAATATTTTTGTGTAATTTCATCAAAATTTCAGAAAATTTTATTTATTTCGGTACATACTAAAATAGCTTTCTTTATGTCAAAATATTTTAGCAATTTTAGTAGAACACGAAATTTTACTTATTTATGATTTTAAAATATATGCTTGGGGTCTCTTCACCCCATTCAAATTCAAATGAAAATTTTAGTCTTTGACTGAAATTCGGTGAATTTTAGTGATTTCGACTATGGCTGAAATATTTATAAAATGGAAATCCAAAACCAGTATTATACATAAGTGGCATAAAAAGAAGCAAATTATTGGCAATGGCGGGCATGAGATCTAAAACTTGTCCTTCTTTCTCAACGACCGTGGACTACTCGAGCTTGCACTCATATAGGGAAAGATAAGTGTGAAGTGACAAAAATGAAAAAAAATCAAGCTCATTAAAACCATACGATAAAAAATATCATATGCCTTGTAATTGGTATGAGGTACTTGAAAACGGTTGAAGTGATCAAATAAGACGATTACTACTATGTTGTGTTTGGATGTCTGTATTAGAGGGCTCCGTGTTGAATTGGCCAGAATACCAATTCAACAAAGGAATTGAAATGGGCATGAATACGAATTCACTTGTTTGGTTGTTCAGTGAATTGGCTTATGAAATCCAAGTGAGGTTTCAACATCAAATCATGTCTGGATGGCAAACTCTGAAATTGCATAGTAAGATGAGTATAAAGATAATTCTTTGCTCTACATGTATCAAACGAAAATAGAGCGGAAATCCAATTTGACTCTAGGAAGCATATGCTCTTGCTCGCCAAAATGTATTTTGTAAATGTCAAAATAAAATAAAAGTACATGTGTTCATTGTCACACTCAAATGCTACCCACAAATTTTTAGAGGGAAATCTTAAGCATTTTGATTTGTGCAAAAAACAAAAACAAATCGAACGTCAAATGTTACACTTAATTGTGTTTTTTCACCGAAAAAGAACTGCTATTCCGTTTTGCATGTAAATTATCAAGCAAGCTTGTTACACTCTTGAACACCTACACAAAAAAAATCAAAATTTAAAGATTTACTACTATTTGTTTTAAATTTACTATTCACGCGGTAGCATATGCTCCCGAGAGCCAAAATGGTGCTCCCTACAATGAGTGACTATAACAACAACAACAACCACCCCCCCTCTTTTCCAAAGATGTTCATGTTTTCAAAACACGTTTGCATTTGAAAAAATCTCCTCTTTTTCAAAAAAATTCAAGATTAAAAAAATGTTTGAGGTTTCAAAAATAATGTTCACGTTAAAAAATCTAAATTTAGAACAAATGTTCATAGATTGGAAAACGTTTTTGTTTCAATAAATATTCGCTTTTCTATAAAAAATTGTGTTTGAAATCCTAAAAAAGAAATAGATATGTCGCCGCACAAAGTTCTTATAAGCCGTGCTTCATACATGGGCACCAAAGATCATGTATTCCGGTGCCTACGTACCAGCGTTCTACCAGTTGATGTGGAGTTCAATCTCGTGCTCCCTACTTTTATTTAGGAAGTATTAGTTGTGCGCCGCTCACAATGTATAATAGACCGGGAGAATCTAGGCCTCCTTCGATTTGATTTAGAGGAGTCTTATAGGAATTTCATAGGATATGATTTTTATAGGAAAAAAATTCCTTTATAGCCCTTTGGTTTGTAGGAATGGAATTCTATTTTTATGGTGGAATTCTTTCTATCCTTCACATTTCATGTAACATCCCAAATTTTTAATTTGGAATGTTATACATAGATCTGCATATCATATTTTATTGCATTTTGGCTCGATCCTAGAAATTCTACGCAACTCAAGGACCCACGGAGAGAGTTGGGGATTTCGTAAATTTCATATTTGAGTTTTCTCAATTTTTTTGAAATAGGATCATTTGATTTTATTTATTTTATCTTCAATTATTTCAATTATAAAAATATGAGAGAGAGAGAATAAAATGACTTACCCAAAATAAATAAATATTGAGAATTTAATAAAAAAAATCAAATAAGATTTTATTTTGGATTTTATTGCTATTTTATTTGAATTAGGAAAAATGTGCATTTTTCAAAATTGCACTTAGGACCCAAATAAATGTTCATCTTGTCCGTCTTGATTTTAGTAATCGGGAAAAATTTATTTCGGGATTTTTGGAGTCCGTTTAGTATTTATTTCGTTTGTCTTTCTACGCGAAAATTATTTAAAAAAAGTTCTGAACCGACCTTGGGCCGTAACTGGCCAGGACTCCGCCTGGCCGGGGTCTTTATAAAGAGCCCCGGGCCACCGCCCCAGCCCAACCGCGCCCGCGCCCCAAACCCTAACCCTAGGGAGCCGCGCCGCCGTCGCCGGAGCCGCCGCCGCCGGACCCCGCCGCCAAGGTTGACCCCGCCGCCGCCGTTTTTTTTTTGAGAAAAACCATTCGTTTTTTCCGTTGGTTTTTCGTTGGTTTTTTTAGATCCATTTTTTTTATTAGATCGGTTTTTTTCGGTTTAGGTTAATTAGCGAGCGTTCGCTCGTTCGTTCGTTTTAACGAACGCGTTCATCGTTTAGATCCAGATAACGAACGTTCATTCATTAATCTGTTCGTTGTTTTTCTTTTTCTCGGATTTATTCCATGATTTTTCTGATCGCGATTTCTGATCCGATTTTCGTTTTAGTATAACTTTTCGCTCGTTTACCGGAATCAGGCGATTCAAGTGCCTAGAGTTTCGCCTCGAAACCCTATTTCCGAATAATCTACTCAAACAAGTTTTTACTTATGTAAAATTTGACTTAGGTTCAGATTAGAAAACGAAGCTTGTTTTCTTTCGCCATTTGACTTTCGTTGTTTCGTTCGATTTGATTCTTTTTGCCAACCGGAGTTCTTAAGTTGAACTTTCTAGTTAGATCTATTTTTGAGTTTTACCAGTGCATTAGATGAGTACTTATTGTATGCTTCTTTGTTTGTTTGCTCGCGATAGAGTACCCGGATTGCGCCGCGTGCTACTTCGAATCCTTAGGTTTCACGGATCATCAGCAAGGCAAGTAACATTTTGATCATATCCCTTTTATACCCAGTTTTTATGCATTAGATCAATCCCCGAACAATTGCATGATTAGGATCTGATTAATATGTTGGTTTTGGGAAGTAGATGATGTAGTACCTATTACCTGTTTTATTATCAAACCCTTGGGAGTTACTTCTACATTTGCTTATCATGCCATGCTATGCTAGTAGACGTGGATTGGGTTAGTGAATATCCATGACAGATGTGAAATTTTTAATTAATGGTTTATTTAAGGTGGCAACTTTAATACACATCTGGGTGGATTGAGGTATCTGGGTTTTCCAGAATTGCCTGTTTGTTTTTGGACCGCCACCCAGGCTCAAAGGGATCATAAGATTATTCATGCTAGAAACTTCCGTGTGCAGCCACATGCTATTATGGGCTCTAGCATAGTTGATTAAGTCGTGCGAACTGTTACAGTGGCAGACTAGCAGATGTAGGGGAAAGTAGGTGTACAGGTCTACCCATCGTAAGGTGCTAGCGCTTCTGAAAGACTATGTCTCGGTCATCCGTTTCTCAAACACCATGTAGTGCGAGAAAACCAACGGAGGAGATTGAGTCTTGTGGGGAAAAGTGTGCAAACCTCTGCAGAGTATACAAACTAATCATGATTAGCCGTGTCCCCGGTTATGGACGTTTTGAGTATCTAGTATTTGAATTTTTTTACTATAAACAGTAGGGTAAAACCCCACTGCAATATATATATATATATATATATATATATATATATATATATATATATATATATATATATATATATATATATATATATATATATATATATATATATATATATATATATATAGCAAATAAACAAGTAGTCTTACAGGCTTGAGGTAAGCCTGCAGAAAAAAAACTAAAAACTAGAAACTAGGGACTTAAATAAAGAAAGAAAGAACTAGGCTAAGAATAAAAATAGAAAATTATAGCAGGGCCTCAAACCACAGATCGAAATGACTCTCATGCTTTTTCTTCATTCTGAACCTTAAAAGCTTTAGCTCCTCCAGGAAAATGAACTTCCATCCTTGAAAAGATGGAGCAATGTTTTCAAAAAAATTGTTGTTTCTGGTTATCCAGATGGCCCATGCACCAAGAATGATGATCTCCATGTAGAAGGGGTAATTTAGCTTGTCCTTTAGATCTTGGAATGCTTCCAGCACTGACAGATTCGGTGTTCTTGTTGGACAAATAAAGTCCCAGCATTGTTGCACAAATGGGCATCCCCAAAAAAGATGATGAAGTGTTTCCTCCTATTGACAGTCACTAACTGCACAGTTGTAAGCTTCCTGAACAAAATTCTTCCTTCTAAGCAGGTTTCTTGTGTTAACTCTGTCATGAAGTAGTTGCCAGAAAAAAACTTTGTGTTTTGGCTGACATGAGCTTTGCCAGATCCAGTTGAAATGAGGAGGTGTTTTCTTGTGACCTATTAACACTTTATATGCTTTGATGGATGAGTATATTTCATTTCCCCAGATATAACTCCATGTGTCTAAAGATCCCAGAAATTCAGATTGCCTCATAGAGATGCAAATGTCCTCCATTTCTAAGAATTCCTCATATGCCTCTATTGTCAATGGTAAGAAGAAAAGATCTTGAAGGTACTCTGTCTGCAATACCTGTTGTATGTTCAACTGAGGAATTCTCACAAAGGAGTACAGGTGATGGAATTTGTGTTTGAGTACAGCATGTTGCCATAGATCATCCCAAAAAGAAGCACTGCCCCCATCTCCCACATTACATCTAGCAATAGCTTTGTAATGGTCCAGAAGTGCTAAGTTTGATTTCCACCAAAAAGAACCCACCATGTTGTCACCTGGCAATTTCCCATCACATTAGTAGGTTTCCCAAATCAAGTTGACCCATGGTATGTCATGTCTGTCGAAAAATTTATGTAAATTCTTCATTAGCAGGGTTTAATTATGGGTATATATATCCAAAACACCTAGGCCTCCCCGATCTTTGGGTCTGCACACAGTGGTCCAAGCTACTAAAGCAGGTCTACGGTCTTCCATGTCTGGGCCTCTCCAAAGACAGTGTCTAAGGTATTTTACTATCTGTTTCTTTATTGTGATTGGGATATCCAGACATGTCATGAAGAATATTGCCAAAGAAGTTAGCACTGACTTGACCAGCAGCAATTTTCCTGCCTGGGTCATGAAGATAGAAATGCCTGCAAACCTTTTAGCAATCCTGTTGACAAGAGGTAAACATTGTTCCACAGTGGGCTTGTAAATTCCCAATGGAAGTCCAAGGTAATTGAAAGGGAAGTGTCCTCTAGCACATTGTAGTGCATTTGTGAATAGTTCAACCCTGTCTTCATTAATGTTTAGAGGAACCAGAAATGACTTCCCATAATTCACTTTGAGCCCTGTTGCAGAAGCAAAAGTGTTGAGTAAAGCTTTCAGACAGAAGAGCTGCCTAGTATCTGCTTGCATAATCACTAGAGTGTCATCTGCATACTGCACAATTGGGAAGTGTGGGCAAGAGTTCACTTGCAGTGGTGCAGAGAGTAAGTTTATCCTCATTGCTTTGTTAAGAATAGATTGCAACAGGTCAGCTGCCAGCACAAAAATTAGAGGAGAGTAAGGATCTCCCTGTCTTACTCCTCTTTTGATGTAGAATTTTTTCCCTGGGACTCCATTCAGTAAGACAGAGGATGATGCTGTTGAAAATAGAATTTTCATCCAAGAGATCCATCTGTCACCAAAACCTTTAGCCTTAAAAATGTCAAATATTGCTTCATGCTCAATTGTATCAAAAGCCTTTTCAAAATCCAGTTTAATAACTAAAATTTCCTCCCTGGACTTGTGGCATTGGTGAATATATTCATAAGCCCATCCTAAGCAGTCCTGTATCACCTTGTCTTTGAGGAAGCCATATTGATTGATATGCACCATCTGCAGAATTACCCTTTGCAATCTATTTGCCAGAAGTTTTGTAATGATCTTGAGCACTCCATTAAGCATAGAAATGGGTCTAAAGTCATTTGGAGTAAGTGACACTTCTTTTTTAGGAATAAGGGTGATGAAAGATGAATTAATGCTCTCAAGATTGACATTCCCAGCATGAAAAGCCATTATAAGTTCGATGACATCTAATTTTATTATATCCCAACAAGTCTTGAGAAACTCATTACTGAAACCATCAGGACCAGGTGATTTATCATTAGGCAGATTCTTGACCACATCCTCAATTTCTTCTAGAGTGAAAGGTTTTTCCAAATCAATGAATAGGAGTGGATCCACTGTGTTTTTGTTCAAGTCATCTAGATTAAAGTGCATAGAATGCCCAGTGTTCTGACCCAATCTACTCTTAAAAGCCTCCCATAGAATTGCTGCCTTTCCTTCATGATCAGTGAGTTCAACTTGGTCCTTGTTTACCAGCATAGCAATTTGATTGTGTCTGTGGTTAATAGAGGCTTTTGTGTGAAAGAATTTTGTGTTCTCATCCCCAAATTTGACCCCTTTAATTTTCCCTCTTTGCTTCCAATAATTTTTCTGATTATTGAGCACTGTCAATAAGAATTCCTTCAGTATATTCCTGCAATTTGTTTCAAACACTGACAAATCCCTGTATTCCTCAATTAAGTCCCAAATAAAAATAATATCATTCAAATCTGCAATCTACTTTTTGTGACAAGATAAGGATTTAGCCCAAAGTTTTAGTGCTCTTCTGACATTCTTGAACTTAGCATTAATCTTTTTAGCACAATCAGGATGACCCACTGGGATGTTCCAAGCATCATGAACCACTTGCTTGAAGGAGCTGTGGTTGAGCCAGTAATTCTCAAACCTAAACACTTTGGACTTTGGAATAGTTGTGCCAATCTTTATCATACATGGGAGGTGATCAGATATAGGTTTAGATATGGGTAGAGTAGTAGAGTCTGGATAGCTGGTCATCCAAGCAGCAGATGTGAAAAACCAATCTAACTTCTCTAGTAGGGGATTGTCTTGCATGTTACTCCAGCTAATTTTTTTGCCTTTGAGGGGTAGTTCAATTAAACCTAGTTCACTGATGGCTTCATTAAACATAATCATTTCATTAACATCACCTCCAGGTTTATTTCTGTCTTCAGGCTTTCTAATGAAATTAAAATCACCCATGATAATCCAGTCCACATCACTAGGCATTTCAATATTTCCAAACTATTCAATGAACTCAATCTTTTCTTCATGATTGCAGGGGCCATAAATGTTTGTGAGAATCCAAGACTTGGAGGAGGTGTTGCAAGTGAACTGTATGGATAATGAAAATTTATTCTGAAACATCAACTCTCCAGTAAATAAGGCACTATTCCAAGCAGTGAGGATGCCACCAGAAGCCCCAGTGGAGGGTAACTATTCAAATTTATTGAATCTCTGTGGGCAAACTTTATGAATATATGTTAAATCAAAGAACTCCCTCTTTGTTTCCTGCAAACACACAATACCAGCTGCACTTTCCTCCACTTTTTGCTTTATAGCTAACCACTTATCTGAAGAATTAATACCTCTCACATTCCAGTTCAGTATATTCCAGGTTCTGTTGTTATTCATTAAAAACCAGAAGTATGTGTCCTTGAACACCCAGGTCCAACCCCTGGTGTCTATCCCAAGTTAATTTACTTTGATTCACAGTTAAAACAGTTGTCATACAAGTAGTCCCATCATACAAGCATTTGACATGGTTGAAGTAAAGCCCATGCCATAGCAACAAGTAATGCATAAGCAAAAGGATAGCAGGATTATCACATTTTATCTCCATAAAAGAGCAGCACAGTTTGCACACAAATCCATTACATCCAATGATCAAAAGATGTCTTTCTGGATGGTCAAGCACTATGGAACAAGTTCTGGTCTTAGGATTTTTTGCAATCATAAAGAAAGGACATTCCAAAAGAGAACAGCAGGACACTCTGCTATTCCTGCTCATCTGGTGTGGTCTTGTCATCATCAGACAATCTTAGATGTGCTATCCTGCCCAGTGGCCTTGGACACCTTGGCCACCTCTTCCTGCCCCTTCTTTTTAGGCTTCTTGGGCAGCTTTCCATGCAGTTCCTCCTCAGCAACCTTACAGAAAGACTTAGTTAGGTTTTTCACCACAGAATTCTGAATAACAGGTGGGATTGCATTACATGGCAAACAGGATCTAGTATCACAAGATTTTCTCCTATAACCCATGTTATCTTTCTTAATCCTGTCACTCCTTCTTACCTTAGTTTCAACTAGAGGCTCCTTGTCCCTTCTCTTCCTTGAGATAGCCTCCCGAAGTGGGAGAAATTTGTTTGGGGAGACTTGTTGCAGAGGACTGCCTGCTCCAGTGGAAGAGTGTGCTGCTGGACTAACACCTTCATTTTCTTTACCCAGCCCCAGGATGAAATCTTTGCAAGTTGGTGCCTGTGAAGTAGAACATCCATCAGGTATACGAAATAGCATAGTTTCCTCTTGTTTGCAATTGGCAGTCAATATTTTCCACACATCAGACTTTAGCAGGTGCATTATCCAACTAAACTTATCAGGGGTTAACAACAAATGTATTATGAAGTTGAACCAACTTACTGGAATTTCAATTTTGAAAGTGTTCTCAGTTCCTTGAGTTGCTGGTGCAAAATGCTTAATCCAGAGTCCAAGACCTTCTTCAGACATTAAATGAGATCCATCAATAATTTCCAAAGCATGGTTCTGAGCCAGTTCATGTAAGTCAAACATAGTAGGAGAGCTTGGCAATGAGAAAGTTCCAAAGTTACCTTTATTGTTATGATCTGTAGATGTGCCAACATATGGAATTGGTACATCATCCTTGCCCTTTTAATCAGGAAGTAGATTGTGGGAAGAGAGATCTTTTCCTGCCTCACTCTGACTGACTGTGTTTCTGTCAGACAGGAAAATCAGTAACTGCATTTTCTTCCCTAACATTGAGCCCATCATTCATGTGATCCACCTATAGGTCCAAATGTGTTTCAGTATCCTGGACCTGGGGTATCAAAGCAGGCTCCAAAACTGGGTTATGCTGCTGAACATTTTCCAAATTGTTCAATGGTATCTGTTCCTCCTCTTCTTCAATTGCATTATATGCCAATGCAATGTTTAACAGTCCTTGACCAAATTCTGGGCTTGAATTCCCTGATTGACCTCTTCACTTGCAGAGTGGGTTAGAGAAAGCAAACCATCAGATAGTGATACAGTTGTTGTAATGCTGCTATGAGGTGCACCCTCCTCAGGCAAAACAGGAATGACAACTTGCTGTTCCTGTGGCTGGAAAGGATCTGGTTGTGGGAAGGCCCAATGTTGTTCCTGCTCTGCTTGCTCTTCCCAAGCATCCCAGTCCTCATTTTGGGCATGGATATTGTGATTTGGCAGAGGTTGGAACCCTGGAAAATCATTGGCATGTTGTGGTATGGGGTGTGGGTCCACACCATTAGGTGGGATAGGGTCTTCATCAGCAGGCCCACCACCCAGCATTTCCTTTAGAAGCACTTCAACAGAGCAAGTCCAAGAGTCTTCCTCAAATCTCTCTCCTTCAGACCAACATATGCTTTTAGGGACCTCATCTAGCTCTGTCACTCCAGCTTTTACTAGAATTTTACCCTTGAGCGCATCTTCTTTCTCCCAACTAATGATCTTTCCCCATTTGGAAATAGCAGACACAATATCTTTAGTGTTGCAAAAATCAAACGGAACTCCCACAAATAGCAACCAACAGATCCTATTGAAATGAACCCTGCGCCAATTTCTACCTTCATTGTGTTTAGTAAAGGAGATGAAGACATCACCGAACGCATGCGGCCCCTGTTGAACGAGCCTATCCCGATCTCTGACATGCCTGAACTGCACATATGCCTCTCCGAACAAGTATGGCTGAATTTCCCTGAATCCAACTTGAGCCTCTTCTTGAAGAAACTCTTGCAGAACATAACAAACATTCAGAAAAAACACCTCATCCGGGTGGGGGTGAATATTGGCAATCGCCCAGTCCTTGTGCCGTCTAGGACGATGAGGCACAATGGCGCGAGAAACCCCAGTTCGTCCCGGAATCACCTGAACTTGAAAGCCATGCGGGACGAACGGCTGAGGATCGATGGGGATGTTGGCCATCTCGCTCGGCTTTGGCAAGGAAGCGACCAGAGCCCTCTCTAACAACAATGGCAGCACCGGCGAGCTTGTCGAGGCGTGGGCGGAGGTGGAGGTGGCAGCAATGGAGAAAACAGAGTGGGAAGGTGAAGTGGAATGCGAGGAGGCAGGCGACAGTCTTAGCTGAAAGTTTTGGAATAAATCCTTGACCAGCTCCTTAAATGATGTGACCTGCCTAATCTGTGCCGCCGGCCCAAAACAGTGGAACCAAGACTCAACCTGGCCATCGGCCCAAGCATTTTCAGGTGGGCTCGGGAAAGTACTATATGGAATAAAAGGCCAAAGCCCAGTCAAGTTCGGGGTAGTGCAAAAACAAGCAAAGTGGCCGTTGGCCCCGCATGCATGACAAACCACATTATGGCGTGCAACGGTACATTGCACTTCATTGTGCGCTAATTGTGGCCTGACCGGGGCAGAATTATGCTGAGTTGAATTTTGGTTAATGCTCTGAGAATTGCCTTCATGATTGAGTCCCGATAACCGCTCGAAAACCGATCTACCGGCTCTAACCAACGTGGAGTAACTCCGGTGATCACCGGGGTGAGGCACAATGGCCCTGCCAGCCCTACCAACCAAAGTCCATTCTTTTTCAAGCTCATCATAGTATAGAGCTTCCTCACGGCACCAGTTCGGGCCACCAAAGTTCCACAGGTTAAAAACCACCTCAAAATCTTTTTTAGTGATTCTACCCGCATTGTAAATCTCAAAACCCACGAACTTTGAAGCTACTGAGAACTTGTAAGATCTATCTCAAAGGAAATGAACACGAAAACCTTGGGCATAACCACCAAACATGGCAAGAAGCGAGATACTAACCGTGTGCACATCAAGTTTGAAAGATGCACGGCAAAACGAAACCACCATGGTGAACTCCTTGTGATGGAAGCCAGGAGAGAACACCACCGGATGACCAAACTTGGTCCTCATCTCCATTTGAAACTTCTTCCCACGGTCAAAGTTGAGATCAAACGGTGCCATCGAGAGGGGAGGGTGGCTACCAGGGCCGGAGTGACCACTAGTAGGATTTGAGTGGCCGCCGGGGCCGGATTGGCCGCCGGCGCTAGGAGGGGGAGCGCTGGAAAAATCTCTAGTATTTGGATTATCATGTGAATCTCATCATGTTACTTTAATTAATGTTGTTGGGTTTTTAATGATGATGCTTAATTGGGATTGAGAATGCTGTCAACCATTCTCAATGTTTAACAACTACCATGATAGTTAAATAAAATTTATTCCTTTGAAGTAGGGAAAAACTGGCTTTATGCAAAAAACTGTAACCATAGAGCTTTCCACCAGCCATATATGCATGTAGTATAGCTATATCATTTCATTACTCTCTATGTGCTACATTGCCAGCATATTCCATGTGCTGACCCATTTTCAGGCTGCAACGTTAATGTTGTAGACTTTTCAGACGACGAGTAAGATGCCTTAGAATCGTGGTCCTATACTCAGTGATGCCGTTGGAGTTGATGGACTAACTTATCTTCCAAGCCTTCCGTTGTTACCGTTATTTGATGGCCTTAAGCCATATCTATTGTAATAAGCTCTCTTTTGAGCCATTCGATGTAATAGGTGTGTGATTGCCACTCTATTATAAATCCTTCAAGTAATGTGCGTGTCAGCATTACTGATCCAAGGATGACACTGATGCACAGAGATCAGACTGTTTGAGGTCTGGTCGCTACAAGATGGTATCAGAGCACATGCTGACTGTAGGACACGACCACTAAGCTAAAAGCCCTAGATCAAAACTCTCTCTTCTCATTTCTGACTCCTCTTCTTTTCTGCTCTCTTTTAGGATGGCAGATGCAAGGAGCAAGTTCACGCAACCGGATGAAGATACACCCTTTGGACGACACCTGAAGGAAGTCACTAGATACCTGAACATAGGAGTACCAAGCTTCACCGGGACCTGCAACGCCACTTTACCTGAAGAAGAGCGCTGGATGATTCAAGTACAAGTTCCATGAAGAACATTCATGCCCGTCACTGAGCCCATAGAGTTTTCCTTTGATGCACCAACCTGGAGTCTAGGAAAGAGCATGGCAGCCCACATCACCATGGGACGTATTGGAGAAGTTTACCACAAGGAGCTTAAGGATACTACCTACCAGATTTGTGGGCGCAGAGATGAACAATGGGAGATGATCAGCACCAGGAAGGATAGATCAATTGCAGCTTTCATCCAGGAGTTAAACCAGCACATTCAACACCAGGAGAACCAGATGTGCGCAGGCATGATAGATCTGAGGAAGGCCATGACCAAGATCATGGAACTGGAGGAAGAAATCAAGTCTACACGCGATGGATATGAGGAAGAAATAGCAACACTAGTGGAGAAGAGCGATGATCTGAAGAAGAAGCTAAAAGTGTTTATGGGATTTCCCGCAACTGGAGAAGATGAAGTTTGCACTTGTCCAGAGAACTACATCATCATCGACGACACCGACTCGGACCCAGACGATAGCAATGATGACTATGTTGACGAAGCTGGAGCAGATATCATGGAGTCTTCATCGGAGCAGTTTTTCTAGTTGACCACCATAACAGTAGTAGTATTCCCCCATGTATCTAGTATAGTCCGAGCACTTTTTGTAACAATAGCTAGACCGTTTTATGCCCTTGTTTGAATTGATTGGAGTGTTTTGATTGAAATTTGTATCGTGTGCATATGGGTAGTGTTTTCCCTCTAGACCTCATTCTATTCTATATTCTCATATTTTCTAAACCCTCAGATGCCTCCGAGACGTGACAACAGATTTGCTTTCCCACCGGATCTCACTCAGTTGATCCAGCAGCAGAATGCCTTGATGCAGTTGTTAGTCCAGAATCAGAATCAGGGGAACAACAACAACAACAACAACAACCCACCACCACCACCACCTGTTGACCACTTAACCCGTTTTCTTAGGTTGAATCCGCCGGTGTTCTCTAGTAGCACCGAACCGATTGTTGCAGATGATTGGCTTCGCAAGACAGCCAGGGAGTTGACCACTGCAGGATGCACAGATGCGGAGAAGCTGCGATTTGTTGCACATCAGCTTGATGGACCCGCAACATCATGGTGGGAGAATTTCACAGCCACCTATCCAGTAGACACTGTCACATGGGATCAGTTTCAGCAGGCTTTCCGTACTACCCATGTTTCAGCAGGAGCAATGGCCATGAAGAAGTGGGAGTTTCGCAACTTACGCCAAGGAGGAAGGACAGTTGGACAATATGCGGATGACTTCAGCAAGTTAGCACGTTATGCCCTAGATGACGTTGCTACGGATGCAGCTAATCAAGAGAAGTTTCTGGAAGGACTGAATGATGAGCTGAGCATGCAGTTGATGGTAGAAAGTTTCAATAACTACCAGGAGTTGGTAGATCGTGCTCTCATGATTAAAGGGTAGTAGCAGCAGATTGAGAACCACAAGAGGAAGTATGGACAAGGGAAGTACAATTCTGGAGCTCAGCAGAAGCCACGTTTTACCCCGAAGTCGGGAGGAAAAATTCAGCATACCCATGGAGGAGGTAGTTTGCATAATCACAATGGTCCCAGAATGGTAATGGGAATGGAGGAAGCAACAGCCAGAACCGTACCAACCCATCAACCCCAGCCAAGAAAGATTTGAGCCAAGTCACTTGCTTTAAATGTCAGAAGACCGGACATTACGCCAATGAATGTCCCGAAGACCAGAACGGAAATGGCAATGGAAGCTCTAGGAAGAAGCCGAACCCTTTCCATAGGGGACAGGTGAACCACGTTAACGTGGAGGAGGTTGAAGCCCAACCAGATGCAGTAATAGGTAAGTTTTTGGTTAAGTCATTTACTACACTCATTCTTTTTGATACTGGTGCATCGCATTCATACATATCAAGGGGATTTGTGGACAAGTATAAACTGCCCACCAAGGTTCTAGGAACACCCATGTTAGTAACCTCACCAGGAGCGGAGCATATGGCCAGTCGAGGATGTTTTCAAGTGCCATTGAGTATAGGCAAGCATGTCTTTCCCTCAGATTTAATCATTTTGGAATCTCAAGTTTTGGATGTGATTCTGGGTGTGGATTGGTTATCGATGTATGGAGGAAACATCAATTGCGCCAGTAAGTCGATTTTCCTTACCAACCCAGAAGGAAGAAGGATCAAGTATGTATGAAGACATGAGCCGAAGAGGATGCAAGTAAATTCCTTATCAGGAGTTGTGAAGGAGGAAGTACCAGTGGTGAAGGATTTTCCTGATGTATTTCCAGAAGAGTTGCCAGGCATGCCACCGGATAGAGACATCGAGTTTTTGATTGAGCTTTTGCCAGGCATAGGACCAATATCTAAGAGACCGTACCGGATGCCCGCAAAAGATTTGGAGAAAATTAAGAAGCAGATTAAGGAGTTACTGGATAAAGGATATATTCGCCCAAGTTCTTCGCCTTGGGGATCACCAGTACTTCTAGTGGAGAAGAAGGATGGATCATTGAGGATGGTTGTTGACTATCGAGGATTGAATGCAGTAACAATCAAGAACAAGTACCCATTGCCGATGATCAATGATCTGTTTGACCGATTGCAAGGAGCTAAGGTATTTTCCAAGATCGATTTGCGATCAGGATACCATCAGTTGAAGATTCGAGAGCAGGATATACCTAAGACGGCTTTTACCACCAGGTATGGGCTGTATGAGTACACCGTTATGTCATTTGGTCTGACTAACGCACCTGCCTATTTCATGAACATGATGAACAAGGTGTTTATGGAGTTTTTGGATAAGTTCGTCGTGGTGTTCATTGATGATTCTTTGTTCTACTCGAAGAACGAATAAGAGCATAAGGAGCATTTGCGTTTGGTACTCGAGAAGCTTAGAGAACACCAGTTATATGCCAAGTTCAGCAAATGTGAATTTTGGTTGAAAGAAGTTGGATTCCTCGGACATGTTATATCCGGAGAAGGTATAGCAGTAGACCCCACCAAGGTTGTCACCGTGACAAACTGGGATGCACCAACAACGGTTGGAAAGATCCGGAGTTTTCTAGGACTCGCAGGATATTACCGGAGATTTATTGAGAACTTCTCAAAGATTGCAAAGCCTATGACAGAATTGTTGAAGAAGGATACCAAGTTCATTTGGACTGAGGAGTGTGAGGCTAGTTTCCAGGTGTTGAAGGAACGTTTGGTTACCTCGCCAGTTTTGATTCTGCCAGATCATAGTAAGGATTATGAAGTGTATTGCGATGCTTCACGTCGAGGACTTGGAGCAGTGCTTATGCAGGAGGGGAAAGTTGTTTCATATGCTTCACGACAACTTAAACCTCATGAGTTGAATTATGCCACGCATGATTTGGAGTTAGCAGCCGTAGTACATGCATTGAAAACATGGAGACATTTTCTTATCAGAAACCATTGTGAGGTGTACACGGATCACAAGAGTTTGAAGTACATTTTCACGCAGAAGGAGTTGAATCTCAGGAAGAGGAGATGGTTGGACCTCATCAAGGATTATGACATGAGATTGCATTATCACCCGGGAAAGGCTAACGTAGTAGCCGACGCGTTGAGCCGTAAGAGCCATGTCAATACACTTATGACCGGAGAGTTACCGAAGGAGCTAGCCGAGGACCTTCGTGAGCTATGTTTGGAGATAGTTCCGAGAGGCTATGTAGCAGCATTGGGGATTCAGTCGACTTTCATGTATAAGATCAGAGAAGCTCAGAAGACTGACAAGGAAATTGCTGATATAAAGGAGAGGATGAGCAAAGGCAAAGCTAAGGGATTTCGTGAGGATAAACACGATACCCTATGGTTTGAAGATCATGTTTATGTGCCAAATGATCCGGAGATTAGGAAGTTGATTCTGCAAGAGGCCCATGATTCACCATATTCGATTCACCCAGGAAATACCAAGATGTATTTGGATTTGAAGGATACTTTTTGGTGGACTGGAATGAAGAGAGATATCGCAGAATATGTAGCAGTTTGTGACATATGTCAGAGAGTAAAAGCAGAGCATCAGAAACCAGCAGGACTGTTGCAGCCATTGCCAATACCCGAATGGAAGTGGGATAAGCTAGGCATGGATTTCATTACGGGATTGCCCAGGACTCGTTCAGGCTATGACTCGATTTGGGTTATAGTCGATCGTTTGACGAAGGTAGCACATTCATCCCAGTGAAGACCACTTACACCAGTGCTAAGTTGGCCAAGATATACATGACCAGGATCATATGTCTACATGGAGTTCCGAGGAGCATTGTATCAGATAGAGGAACCCAGTTTACCTCAAAGTTCTGGAATCAGTTACATGAAACTTTGGGTACCAGGCTAGAGTTCAGTACAGCTTTTCACCCGCAGACAGATGGACAGACAGAGAGAGTTAATCAGATTTTGGAAGATATGCTAAGAGCTTGTGCGCTAGATTTTGGGTCAAGTTGGGACGACAATTTGCCATATGCAGAGATTTCTTACAACAACAGTTATCAATCTAGTTTGAAGATGGCCCCTTTCGAAGCCTTATACGGAAGGAGGTGCCGGACCCCGTTGTCGTGGGATGAAGTTGGAGACCGCCAGTTGTTTGGACTGGATTTGATTAAGGAGTCTGAATGTAAGGTGAAGTTAATTCGTGATAGACTGAAAGTAGCCCAGTCCAGGCAGAAAAGCTATGCAGACTCAAAACGCAAGGAGACAGTTTACGAAGTTGGAGATAGAGTCTATCTTCGTGTATCTCCACTTCGAGGGATTAGGCGCTTTGGAGTTAAGGGTAAATTAGCGCCACGTTTTGTGGGACCATACAAAGTTTTGGAGCGTATGGGAGAAGTTGCCTACAAGTTGGAATTACCCGAAGGATTGTCAGGAGTTCACAACGTATTCCACGTTTCTCAATTGAAGAAGTGCCACACAGACATAGCTGATATACCACTGAGAGATACAGTGCCGCTAGAGGCGATTCAGTTGGACAATGATTTGACCTATGAGGAGAAACCAGTTAAGATTCTTGAATATGCCAGCCGAGTCACCCGCAGCAAGGTTATCAAATTTTGCAAAGTTCAGTGGAGCCACCACACCGAAGATGAAGCCACCTGGGAGAGAGAAGAAGATCTATTGAAGGACCACCCTCACCTATTTTCTAGCCAACCCAAATCTCGAGGGCGAGATTCATCTTAAGGGGGTAGGTTTGTAACATCCCAAATTTTCAATTTGGAATGTTATACATAGATCATCATTGCATATTATATTTTTATTGCATTTTGGCTCGATCCTAGAAATTCTACGCAACTCAAGGACCCACGGAGAGAGTTGGGGATTTCGTAAATTTCATATTTGAGTTTTCTCAAAATTTTTGAAATAGGATCATTTGATTTTATTTATTTTATCTTCAATTATTTCAATTATAAACTTATGAGAGAGGGAATAAAATGACTTCCCAAAATAAAGAAATATTGAGGATTTAATAAAAAAATCAAATAAGATTTTATTTCGGATTTTATTGCTATTTTATTTGAATTAAGAGAAATGTGCGTTTTTCAAAATTGTATTTAGGCCCCAAATAAATGTTCATCTTGTCCGGCTTGATTTTAGAAGTCGGGGAAAATTTATTTCGGGATTTTTGGAGTCCGTTTAGTATTTCTTTCGTTTGTTTTTCTGCGCAAAAATTATTTTTAGAAAAAGTTCCGGACCGACCTTGGGCCGTAACTGGCCAGGACTTCGCCTGGCTGGGGTCTTTATAAAGCGTCCGGGCCACCGCCCTAGCCCAACCGCGCCCGCGCCCCAAACCCTAACCCTAGCGAGCCGCCGCCGCCGCCGCCAGCCGCCGCCTCACGCCGCCGTCGCCGTAGCCGCCGCCGCCAGAGTCGCCACCGCTGAACCCCACCGCCAAGGTTGACCCCGCCGCCGCCGTTTTTTTTTTGAGAAAAACCGTTCGGTTTTTCTGTAGGTTTTTCATTGTTTTTTTAGATCCGTTTTTTTATTACATTGTTTTTTTTCGTTTTAGGTTAATTAGCGAGCGTTCGCTCGTTCGTTCGTTTTAAAGAACGCGTTCATCGTTTAGATCCAGATAACGAACGCTCGTTTGTTAATCTGTTCGTCATTTTTCTTTTTCTCGGATTTATTCCGCGATTTTTTTGATCGTGATTTCTGATCCGATTTTCGTTTTAGTATAACTTTTCGCTCGTTTATCGGAATCACGCGATTCAAGCGCCTAGAGTTTCGTCTCGAAACCCTCTTTCCGAATAATCTACTCAAACAAGTTTTTACTTCTGTAAAATTTGACTTAGGTTTAGATTAATAAATGAAGCTTGTTTTCTTTCGCCGTTTGACTTTCGTTGTTTCGTTCGATTTGATTCTTTTTGCCAACCGGAGTTCTTAAGTTGAACTTTCTGGTTAGATCTCTTTTTGAGTTTTACCAGTGCATTCGATGAGTACTTATTGTATGCTTGTTTGTTTGTTTGCTTGCGATAGAGTACCCGGATTGCGCCGCGTGCTACTTCGAATCCCTAGGTTTCACGGATCATCAGCAAGGCAAGTAACACTTTGATCATATCCCTTTTATACCCAGTTTTTATGCATTAGATCAATCCCCGAACAATTGCATGATTAGGATCTGATTAATATGTGGGTTTTGGGAAGTAGATGAGGTAGTACCTATTACTTGTTTTATTACCAAACCCTTGGGAGTTACTTCTACGTTTGCTTATCATGCCATGCTATGCTAGTAGACGTGGATTGGGTGAGTGAATATCCATGACAAATGTGAGATTTTTAATTAATGGTTTATTTAAGGTGGCAACTTTAATACACATCTTGGTGGATTGAGGTACCTGGGTTTTCCAGGATTGCCTGTTTGTTTTTTGGACCGCCACCCAGGCTCAAAGGGATCATAAGATTATTCATGCTAGAAACTTATGTATGCAGCCACATGCTATTATGGGCTCTAGCATAGTTGATTAAGTCGTGCGAACTCTTACAGTGGTAGACTAGCAGATGTAGGGGAAAGTAGGTGTACAGGTCTACCCATCCTAAGGTGCTAGCGCTTCTGAAAGATTATGTCTCGGTCATCCGTTTCTCAAACACCATGTAGTGCGAGAAAACCAACGGAGGAGATCGAGTCTTGTGGGGAAAAGTGCACAAATCTCTGCAGAGTGTACAAACTAATCATGATTAGCCGTGTCCCCGGTTATGGACGTTTTGAGTATCTAGTATTTGGATTATCATGTGAATCTCATCATGTTACTTTAATTAATGTTGTTGGGTTTTTAATGATGATGCTTAATTGGGATTGAGAATGCTGTCAACCATTGTCAATGTTTAACAACTACCATGATAGTTAAATAAAATTTATTCCTTTGCAGTAGGGAAAAACTGGCTTTATGCAAAGACTGTAACCATAGAGCTTTCCACCAGCCATATATATATACAATCAATCATACGATATGCGCCACCCGTATAGGTCGTCGGCATCGGCGCCTCCGCGAGCGGTGTGATGTCATCAGTGTCGTCGCTACCGCAGCACCATGACGATGTCGTCGTCACCGCCGTAGCAGCACCGTGATGATGTCGTCGTTGTCGTCGTCGCGGCCGCCCCGTGTCAATATCGATGTCGTCATCATCGTTTCCACCGCAGCCCCACGTTGATGTCTCATGTCCATGTGTTCCCTACTAGGAACTCACAAATCCTGGAATTAAACAATGAACCAAGACCACTACTAGGAACTCACAATGAACCTGCAGTAGCCTATAGAGCACTAAGTAACAATAGCAGAAACAAAAGCATATAGCAGCAACATAGTACATTTGAATTATAAGCAGTACCAAATAGAACAATCCTAGAAATTCGGGAAAACCCAACTTAAGAAGGATACAGTGCTAGGCATGACCACAAGTGAAAGGAGATAAGGAATTCCAAGGTAGAAGCAAATCTTATTATAGCTTCTGAATCCAAGCTTTTGAGGCAAATTGCAACAAGCAAAAGTTGTGCACCAAGTAGAAGTAATTCCTAGGTTATTCGCAAGCAAGCAAGAAGGCATCAGCAACATCAGATGTATTACCAACATTGTACCCTTTACTGTCAGGTCATTTCCATTTAACTCTTGCTTGCAGATGTATTATTGTTGTAGTACTAGTAATCATCAGCAGTAATAGCACTTCATGTGTCAATCAATAAGCATCAGAACCAACAATGATTTATCTAGCTACACAATGGTACTAGTATTACGGTCTATTTGACTGGCAGAAAAAACAGAGTTGGTCTAAAACAGAACAGAGGGGAGTTTGTAGGTACCTGGGTTTGACCGTGGATGCCGAATTCAGGACAACTCATAAATCTATTGAAGCGGTGCACATCTATCAGACGCAATGTATAAGGCACTGAGAGCACCTATTGGAGCGAAATAACTACTTAATGGGTATCCCTTGCAAAGGTCACATCACCTTATCAAACGCTGACAAGTGGTGCATTGCACGTGTGCCACTTGTATTTTCACCTTTTTCAAAGATTTTTTTATTCAAAATATTTTCTCTCTAGAAACTGTGGATCTAAATTCCAAACCATTTTTCATTGTTGGATTTCTTGCATCGAGATCTTCGAAATTAGATATGATGTTAATAGATTTGATGAACTTTTTTCACGAAAACAATAGAACCCGTAAAAACCGGGAAAGCAAGAAAATTGAAAACAATTAATAAAGGAAAATGTATAAAAAATCAGAGCCCGGAAACACGATTGCGGTTTTTCACTTTTGTCCCTTTACAAGAAATAGTTTTTTGTGCTTCTTGCGAAAGCAAATCTATACTTTCACGAGGAGCAATACTGTGCTTGACATGGAAGGACATTTTTTGAGAAGCACAATTATACTTCTCGCAGAAGTAAATTTATGCTTTCACAAGAAGCAAATTTGTGTTTCTTGTGAAAGAACAGATTTCTTTTTCGAGAAACACAACTGAGGTACGCAATTTCTTTTTTCTTCAAGAACATGCAAAAACAAAAAAGCAAAACACAAACCAACTAAAATCTAGAAACACATATAAGAAATAAAAACCAAAATCTAGTGAGAGAACTCAGAGGATTCACCATTTGACGCACTAGCTTTCCAAAAAAACAGACCCTTGCAGGAGCCCGGCAAGGGTCCTTCATATAGCAGCTTCCCTATTTGACTGAGTGTTGCCTCAAACGATTTGAGCTTTGCGCAGGCGCTACGCGACCAGGCTAGCCCATTGTACCATGCAAGTGCCAGCCGTGCACTATAGCAAAATCATCATAATCGCTAATTAAGGAAACTCTTTGGAAATATCACTTCAATCTTCTCAGGTTGTGACAGGTGGCACAGTATCGCAACATGCAAGTTTCCTTTTTCGGTAAATTCTTTTATTAAGAATGATTTATCTTTTAAACAGTGTGTTCAAATGTAGAACCATTTTCACCGTTGGATTCATCACATCGAACTATTCAAAACTAGATCCTGTGTTGATAGGTTTTGAGAAACCCTTTTTTCAGGAAAAAATCCGGACAAAAAAATCCAAACCGGGAGCATGTTTTTTCCCTATTCGAAGAGGCACGATTGTGCCTCTCGCAAAAGCAAATCCGTGTCTGCACGAGAAGTAAATTTGTACCTCTCGCGTAAGAAAAAGAAAAAACAAACACGATTGTGCCTCCCACAGAAGGAAAAAAATAATATTTTCTAAGAGG
Source organism: Triticum aestivum (assembly GCF_018294505.1). Lineage (NCBI taxonomy): Eukaryota > Viridiplantae > Streptophyta > Magnoliopsida > Poales > Poaceae > Triticum > Triticum aestivum. The sequence continues at coordinate 604,217,128 of NC_057804.1, forward strand.
CACTATTATGCCTCCCGCGGAAGCAAATTCGTGACTCCACGAGAAATAAGTCCCTACCTCTCCCGGAAGGAAAATAAAAAACAAAACACATTATTTTTTTCCTTTCGGAGAGGCATGACTGTTGTAACACCCGAGTGTCATGCTGCAGTAATCCCTCATTAGTGGTGCCATGTCATCACATTACTGTTGCTAATCTTCTCTTGATCCAAATCACAATTCAAATTCAAATCCAATCTAAAGTCAAAAATTCAAATTTGCCAGACATGAAAACTAAAATGTTCATCATGTGCCAAATAATCCTTAACTAATATTGGTAGTGAACCAACATTTTTGCAAAGTGTTTAAGTGCACTAAGGTATTTAAATCAGTGGCTAGAACAATAGATTAAATGCCTTTTTAATTTATAAAAATGCAAACTTTTTCAAAAGCCTCACAATCTTTTGTGGCAGTGCACAATAATTCTTTGAAATTGTTTTTGGCTAATGGAATATTTTTTTGCAAAGTCCTTTGTGGCTAAAAGAAAAATCAAAAGCTGCTGAAAAAAGGAGAAGAAAAGGAAAAGCAGAGGGGAGAGAGAGAAAGCCCCTGCCCCACTGGGCCAAACAGCCCAGCTGGCCGTCAGCCCACTCCCCCTACCCTGTCGTCTTCCCATTTCTCCTGTTCGACCGACCCGCGCGAGTGGTCGCTGTCGAACCCGCTCATCACCTCGCGCCTCGCCGACGAGGGGATAAGTATCCCCTCCCTCCTTGTCGCCTCGATCCTCTCTCCCCATCCCCACTTGCGCCTCTCCTCCCCTAGATCCACCTCTTCCCTCTCCCTCTCCTTCCTTATGGAGAGGAGACCGATGCGGTCGCCACCGTTCTCCGTCGTCCACGCGGCCACAACCACTGCATCGCTTCGCCGTCCTGTCCATCGTCTCCGCCGGTCTCGACTACATCGTCCTCAACCACGAGCGCGAGCAGGAGAGCTCTGCTACACCGGGATCGAGCCGTTCCCTTTGCTTTGGCCGCCAGTGATCCTTCTCCGCCTCCGGCGACTCTGCTGCTCCTAAACTTTCAAGGGCCATCGACGAGCCGCTCGGTGAGCTCCTCCGCCTCCTGTTTTCCTCCGTTAGATCCCTCGCGCGCCATAGCTAGCAAACCATCGAGCCCGAGCTCTGGTCGCCGATGTGCGCCTTGTCGTCGTGGCCACAGTCGCCGTCACGCTCACCCGAGCTCGTAGTCAGGCTCCTAGAGCTCGTAGGAGCACAACGCTGCTCCCCGCATCGCCTAACTTGCCCTGCGTCACCGTAGACGCCAACGGCCGAACTCCGATGTCCGCTCCACCGCTAGCCATCGCCATCTCCGGCCGTTTCCGGCCAAACCGCCGCCACAGATCGATGTGTGGGCGAGAGCCCGTTTGAAAGAACCTAACCGCGTGCCAAATGGTGCCCCCTAGCGCGATTCCGATGCGTTCCGGCGAAGCGCCGCCACGGATTTGGTCGCCGGAGCTCTCTCCGGCACCGACACCGACGTGGCTCAGTGGGCCACGCCCCTGGGTCGCTGACCGATGGGCCTTGGCGGCCCAGTCGACTGGGTTGACCCAGTCAACTACTGACTGGGCTACCCAGTGAGACTGACGTGTGGGCCCCACTTGTTTAAAACATTTTAGAAATAAATAAATATGTTAATTAATTAGTAATTAGTTAGTCACTAACACAGGGGCCCACCCCTCTAATTAGCCTGTTAGTTTATTTTAAATTACTGTTAGACTAATAGAGGCTGACATGTGGGTTCCGCTGGACCCACATGTCAGGTTTGACCCTGGTCAGTGAGTCTATTGACTGCTGACGACATCCCCACGCAATGCTGACGTCATAATGAATTTCTATTAATTTAAATAGTTTTAGAAAACTGTTAAAACTTTAGAAAATAGTAGTTAATAAACCGTAACTCGGATGAAAATGTTTTCTACATGAAAGTTGCTCAGAAAAACGAGACGAATCCGAATACGCGGTCCGTTTACCTGTCAGATGCTTCTAACTATCTGAACATGGAACATTACCTCTCTGGTCATCTGTGTGATACATGTCTAGAACCAGGAATACATTCCCGGTTGAATTCCCCCTTCACCTGTATCGTGCAACACTACGTTAGAACACTCCTAGCGCTGCGTATTGCCATGTTATACCTTGTGATGCCTTGTTTGCTCTGTATTTATAGTTTATTCCCCTCTTCTCTCCGGTAGACCCCGAGACTGATGTTGCCCCTGTGTTCGACTACGTCGACGCCGACCCTTCTTCCCTTTTCAGCGGAGCTTCCAGGCAAGCGCCCCCTTTGATTATCGCCCATTCCATTCTCTCATGCTTGCATTAGATTTTGCTACTGTAATTGTTTGCTCCTATTCTGATGCATAGCCTGCTTTTGTATCTGCTATTGTACCTTACCTGCTTATCCTAAACTGATTAGTATAGGTTGGTTAGTGATCCATCAGTGACCCCCACCTTTTCATTGTTGCCTCTGCTTCATCGTCAAAGACCTGATCAACGGGATTGAAGACCAGGCCCCGGCACCGCACATCACTTTCCCCTTAGTTGCTCGATACTACTGGGTTACTATCGAGTGCCGAGGGTGAGACCTCATCAACACTTATGATGTTAACCATGTAGTGTAGCATTTTGGTCGTGGTCATCGAGGGTGATTCTGCCTTAACCACTTCCGATACGACTCTGTCGTGCAACCCCTCAAGTGTGAACCTCCAGGGTGGTTCCTCTTACGTTCATCTTGATGATTACATCGAGTGGAGTCCATCGAGGGTGATTCCTCAGGGTTCCCCTTGGCGTTAGACACACAGTTACTATGGTTACTATGACTTTACACTGAACCATGTTACTAAAGACAGGTCGGCCCTGAGGGGTACCCGCGTGAGCTTAATTGCGGGTGATGTAGAGACGGGTTGACCTGGAGGGTGCCCGAGACTTGAACACGAGGCATGGACGGGCATTCTTAGCCCTTGCTGCAAGTCCTAGAGACGGGGTCACATCTTTTGTGAGTCTCTGCTTGTGACCGCACTACCAACACACTAACAGTTTTGGATATTTGATCCGAGGGGCCTCTGGCCTGATAGCACTAACCATCACGTGGGCATAGTATGGGCATTCTGCGTCGTATGCATCAGACAAATCTTACTAGACGCAGCGACTAAGCGGGCGCATCGGGTTGGACTGCGTAAGCATCTGCCTTTTTAAGGAGGTAGCTAGGTCTGTTCACCGGCCGCCAACGCAACGTGTAGGAGTTCCTGGGGCGATGGGCCAAGACCCCTGGGGGCATAGGTTTAGACCTGCGTGCTGACCTCTCTATTAGGCCTAGGTCGGGTTGCGGCGTATCGTTTGGCCGAGGCCGGGCATGACCCAGGAAAGTGTGTCCGGCCGGAGTTAATCGAGCATGGTGGGTAAGTTGGTTGCTACATCTTGAGCTTGCGTTGGTTTTCCTTGAAGAGGAAAGGCTGATGCAACACAGTAGCGTAAGTATTTCCCTTAGTTTTTGAGAACCAAGGTATCAATCCAGTAGGAGGCTCGTCACAAGTCCCACGCACCTACACAAACAAACAAGAACTCGCAACCAACGCAATAAAGGGGTTGTCAATCCCTTCATGGCCACTTGCGAAAGTGAGATGTGATAGAGATAATATGATAAGATTAATATATTTTTGATATTTTATAATATAGATTGGAAAAGTAAAGCTGCAAATAAAAGTAGACTGAAAGCTTATATATAAGAGATAGACCCGGGGGCCATAGGTTTCACTAGTGGCTTCTCTCAAGATAGCATAATTATTACGGTGGGTGAACAAATTACTGTCGAGAAATTGATAGAAAAACGAATAATTATGAGATTATCTAGGCATGATCATGTATATAGGCATCATGTCCATGACAAGTAGATCGAAACGATTCTGCATCTACTACTATTACTCCGCACATCGACCGACTCCTGCCTGCATCTAGGGTATTAAGTTCATGAAAAACAGAGTAACACATTAAGAAAGATGGCATGACGTAGAGGGATAAACTCATGCAATATGATATAAACCCCATCTTTTTATCCTCGATGGCAACAATACAATACGTGCCTGGCTGCCCCTGCTGTCACTGGGAAAGAACACCGCAAGATTGAACCCAAAGCTAAGCACTTCTCCCATTGCAAGAAAGATCAATCTAGTAGGCCAAACCAAACTGATAATTCTAAGAGACTTGCAAAGATAACTTAATCACACATAAAAGAATTCAGAGGAGATTCAAATATTTCTCATAGATAAACTTGATCATAAACCCACAATTCATTGGATCTCGACAAACACACTGCAAAAAGAGTTACACCGAATAGATCTCCAAGAAGATCGAGGAGAACTTTGTATTGAGATTCAAAGAGAGAGAACAAGCCATCTAGCTAATAACTATGGACCCGAAGGTCTGTGGTAAACTACTCACAACTCATCGGAGAGGCCTTAGGGATGATGTAGAGGCCCTCCATGGCGGATTTCCCCTCCGGTGGAGCGCCGTCGATGGCTCCAAGATGGGATCTCGCAGATACAGAAGGTTACGGCGGTGGAACTAGGTTTTCGTGGTCGCTTCTGATGTTTTCGGGGTACATGGGTATATATAGGAGGAAGGAGTACGTCGGTGGAGCAACGAGGGGCCCACGAGGGTGGGGGGCGCGTCGGGCACCCTCGTGGCCGCCTCCCTTGTTTCTTGACTTCCACTCCAAGTCCTCTGGATCACGTTTGTTCTAAAAAGATCGCTCCCGAAGGTTTCATTCCGTTTGGACTCCGTTTGATATTCCTTTTGTTCGAAATACTGAAATAGGCAAAAAAAAGCAATTCGGGCTGGGCCTCCGGTTAGTAGGTTAGTCCCAAAAATGATATAAAAGTGTAAAGTAAAGCCTATAAACATCCAAAATGGGTAATATAATAGCATGGAATAATCAAAAATTATAGATACGTTGGAGAGGTATCAAGCATCCCCAAGCTTAATTCCTGCTCGTCCTCGAGTAGGTAAATGATAAAAATAGAATTTTTGATGTGGAATGCTACCTAGCATAATTCTCAATGTAATTTTTTTGTTGTGGCATGAATGTTTAGATCCAAATGATTCAAAATAAAAGTTCATATTGATATAAGATATAGTAATACTTCAAGCATACTAATCAAGGCAATCATGTCTTCTCAAAATAACATGGCTAAAGAAAGTTCATCCCTACAAAATCATATAGTTAGGTCATGCTTCATTTCTGTCACACAAAAGTGCTCCTATCTTGCACACCCCCGATGACAAGCCAAGCAATTGTTTCATACTTAAATAATCTCATACTTTTTCAACTTTCATGCAATACATGAGCGTGAGCCATGGACATAGCACTATGGGTGGAATAGAATATGATGATGGAGATTGTGTGGAGAAGACAAAAAAAGAGAAAGTCTAACATTGACGAGGATAATCAACGAGCTATGGAGATGCCCATCAATTGATGTCAACATGAGGAGTAGGGATTGCCATACAACGGATGCACTAGAGCTATAATTGTATGAACGCTCAACAAAAGAAACTAGTGAGTGTGCATCCAACTTGCTTGCTCACGAAGACTGATACGTCTCCAACGTATCTATAATTTTTTATTGTTCCATGCTATTATATTATCTGTTTTGGATGTTTATGGGCTTTATTTTATACATTTATATCATTTTTGGGACTAGCCTACTAACCGGAGGCCCAGCCCATATTGTTTTTTTTGCCTATTTCAATATTTTGAAGAAAAGGAATATCAAACGGAGTCCAAACAGAATGAAACCTTTGGGAGCGTGATTTTTGGAACGAACAAGATCCGGACAGATGGGAGTGCAAGTCAAGAAACAACCGGAGCCTCCACGAGATAGGAGGCCCCCCCTGTAGGGCGCGCCCCTGTCTCGTGGGCCCCTCGGGCGGCCACCGACGTACTTCTTCCTCCTATATATACCTATGTACCCCAAAAACATCCAGGGGCACCACGAAACACAATTTCCACCATCGTAACCTTCTGTATCCGCGAGATCCCATCTTGGAGCCTTCGCCGGTACTCTGCCGGAGGGGGAATCAACCACGGAGGGCCTCTACATCAACATCCTTGCCCCTCCTATGAGTTGTGAGTAGTTTACCACAGACCTACGGGTCCATAGTTATTAGCTAGATGGCTTCTTCTCTCTTTTTGGATCTCAATACAATGTTCTCCCCCTCTCTTGTGGAGATCTATTCGATGTAATCTCTTTTTGCGGTGTGTTTGTCGAGATCCGATGAATTGTGTGTTTATGATCAGATTTATCTATGGATATTAATTGAATCTTCTCTGAATTCTTTTATGTATGATTGAGTTATCTTTGCAAGTCTCTTCGAATTATCGGTTTGGTTTGGCCTACTAGATTGATCTTTCTTGCCATGGGAGAAGTGCTTAGCTTTGGGTTCAATCTTGCGGTGTTCTTACCTAGTGACAGAAAGGGTTGCAAGACACGTATTGTATTGTTGCCATCGAGGATAAAAAGATGGGGTTTATATCATATTACATGAGTTTATCCCTCTACATCATGTCATTTTTCTTAATGCATTGCTCTATTCTTATGAACTTAATACTCTAGATGCATGCTGGATAGCGGTCGATGTGTGGAGTAATAGTAGTAGATGCAGGCAGGAGTCGGTCTACTTGTTATGGACGTGATGCCTATATACATGATCATGCCTAGATAATCTCATAACTATGCGCTTTTCTATCAATTGCTCGGTAGTAATTTGTTCACCCACTATGATACTTAGGCTCTCGAGAGAAGCCTCTAGTGAAACCTATGGCCCCTGGTTCTTACCCAGTGACAGAAAGGGTTGCAAGACACGTATTGTATTGTTGCCATCGTGGATAACAAGATGGGGTTTATATCATATTGCATGAGTTTATCCCTCTACATCATGTCATCTTGCTTAATGCGTTGCTCTGTTCTTATGAACTTAATACTCTAGATGCATGCTGGATAGCGGTCGATGTGTGGAGTAATAGTAGTAGATGCAGGCAGGAGTCGGTCTACTTGTTATGGACGTGATTACTATATACATGATCATGCCTAAATAATCTCATAACTATGCTCTTTTCTATCAATTGATCGACACTAATTGGTTCACCCACTATGATACTTATGCTCTCGAGAGAAGCCTCTAGTGAAACCTATGGCCCCTGGGTCTATCTCTTATCATATTTGCTTTCAATCTACTTTTATTTGCATCTTTACTTTTTGCATCTATATTATAAAATACCAAAAATATATTTATATTATCATACTATCTCTATCAGATCTCACTTTCGCAAGTGGCCGTGAAGGGATTGACAACCCCTTTATTGCGTTGGTTGCGAGTTCTCGGTTTGTTTGTGTAGGCGCATGGGACTTTTGAGGAGCCTCCTACTGGATTGATACCTTGGTTCTCAAAAACTGAGGGAAATACTTACACTACACTTGCTGCATCACCCTCTCCTCTTTGGGGAAAACCAACGCTAGCTCAAGACGTAGCAAGAAGGATTTCTGGCGCCGTTGCCGGGGAGGTCTTCGCTCAAGTCAAGACATATCAAGTACCTATCACAAACCCATCTCCCTCGCATTTACATTATTTTCCATTTGCCTCTCGTTTTTCTCTCCCCCACTTCACCCTTGCCGTTTTATTCACCCTCTCTCTCCCAATCCCCTACTCTCTTTTTGCTTGCAGTTTTTCTGTTTGCTTGTGTGCCTGTTTATCCTTATGGCTTTTTCTAAAGGTCCTGACCACCTCCTCATAAGAATGGATGAGATTGAATCAAATATTAGAAGCTTTATGAATTTGCAATTTGAGCATAATAATTTCTTTAGAAAAGAGCTTAAGGAACAAAAAAGTTTTTTGGGGTTTATGAACAAAGAGCTTGATGATATGAATAAAGAATTCTATGGTGTTAACGCTCAAATTACCCGGCTTGAAAATGCTATAGCCAAAATTTCTGACAAGCAAGCCACCTTAGTCAATAAGATGGCCGCTAAACCAGAAAAATTACGTGAAAATAATGATGAGGATCTTAAAGTTATTGATGCGTCTCCTATTAGATCTATGTTTTGCAATATGAATTTTGATGATTATGGGACTGATGATGAATCAACTTTGCCAAGAAGGCATCCCAAGAATTCGGAGTCTTTAGATCTTAATGCTAAATTTGGTAAAAGTGAGATTGGAGAATCCTCAACTTCTAATAATGTTGAACCTACTATCTCGGATTTCAAGGAATTTGACTATGATAATTGCTCTTTAAAAGGTTGTATTTCCTTGTTGCAATCTGTTGTTAATTCTCCTCATGCTTATAGTCAAAACAAAGCTTTTACCAAACATATTGTTGATGCCTTGATGCAATCTTATGATGAAAAACTTAATTTGGAAGTTTCTATACCTAGAAAACTTAATGATGAGTGGGAACCTACTATAAAGATTAGAATTAAAGATTATGAGTGTTTTGCTTTGTGTGATTTGGGTGCTAGTATTTCCATGATTCCGAAAACTTTATGTGATATTCTAGGTTTCCATGATCTTGAAGATTGCTCTTTGAATTTGCACCTTGCGGATTCCACCATTAAAAAGCCTATGGGAAGGATCAATGATGTTCTTATTGTTGCAAATAGAAATTTGGTGCCCGTAGATTTTATCGTTCTTGATATAGATTGCAATATTTCTTGCCCTATTATTCTTGGTAGACCTTTCCTTAGAACGATTGGTGTGATTATAGATATGAAAGAAGGGAACATTAGATTCCAATTTCCCTTAAAGAAAGGCATGGATCACTTTCCAAGAAATAAAGTAAAATTACCTTATGAATCTATCATGCGTGCTACTTATGAATCAAGTGCCAAAGATGGCACCCGTTAGATCTATCTGCGCTTTTATGCCTAGCTAGGGGCGTTAAACGATAGCGCTAGTTGGGAGGCAACCCAATTTTCTTTATGTTATTTGTTTTTGTTCCTGTTTAGTGTTAAAAAAATTCTACTTTCTGTTTATATGTGTTTTTATCTTTTGTTTAGTGTTTGTGCCAAGTAGAACCTATAGGATAAACTATGATGATGGTTGATTTGATTCTGCTGAAAAACAGAAACTTTGTCCTCACGAGAAAAAAATCAATAAATCAGAGAAACGTGATTTTGCATTTATCCTTTTTGCTGCTGATCAATAAACAAATTGTACAGTACTTCCTATTTTGGTAGGAGTTTTAGAGTTCCAGAAGTTTGCGTTAGTTACATATTGCTACAGACTGTTCTGTTTTTGACAGATTCTGTTTTTTGTGTGTTGTTTGCTTATTTCAATGCATCTATGGCTAATAAATTAGTTTATAAACCATAAGAAAGTTGGAATGCAGTAGGTTTAAAACCAAAATAAATAAAGAATGAGTTCATTACAGTACCTTATGTGGTGGTTTTGTTTTCTTGCACTAACGGAGCTTATAAGATTTCCTGTTGAGTTTTGTGTGTTGTGAAGTTTTCAATTTTTGGGTAAAGCTTTTATGGACTATGGAATAAAGAGTGGCAAGAGCCTAAGCTTGGGGATGCCCAAGGCACCCCAAGATATTCAAGAATAGCCAAAATCCTAATCTTGGGGATGCCCTGGGAAGGCATCCCCTCTTTCGTCTTCGTTCATTGGTAACTTTACTTGGAGCTATATTTTTATTCGCCACATGATATGTGTTTTGCTTGGAGCGTCGTGTATTATATTGGTCTTTGCTTGTTAGTTTACCACAATCATCCTTGCTGTACACACCTTTTGGGAGACTAGGATGCCCATCATTCTAGGACCAATTTTATAACCATAGCAAATACCATACTATTCTAAGAGACTCTCAAAATAATATAAGTGAAGCCTAAGAGATTAACAATTTCTACAAAATTAAGCCACCACCGTGCTCTAAAAGATATAAGTGAAGCACTAGCTCAAAAGATATAAGTGAAGCACATAGAGTATTCTAATAAATTCCAATCCAGTGGGATTCTCCCAAAAGGTGTGTACAGCAAGGATGATTGTCGTAAACTAAAAAGCAAAGACTAATATCATACAAGATGCTCCAAGCAAAACACATATCATGTGGTGAATAAAAATATAGCTCCAAGTAAAGTTACCGATAGACGAAGATGAAAGAGGGGATGCCTTCCGGGGGATCCCCAAGCTTAGGCTTTTGGTTATCCTTGAATATCTTGGGGTGCCATGGGCATCCCCAAGCTTAGGCTCTTGCCACTTGAGGGAGTCCTGGATTAGGGGGTGTCTGGATGGCCGGACTATGACCTTTGGCCGGACTCCTGGACTATGGAGATACAAGATTGAAGACTTCGTCCCGTGTCCGGATGGGACTTTCCTTGGCGTGGAAGGCAAGCTTGGCGATATGATATGTAGATCTCCTCCCATTGTAACCGACTTTGTGTAACCCTAGCCCTCTCCAGTGTCTATATAAACCGGAGAGGTTTAGTCCGTAGGACGAACAACAATCATACCATAGGCTAGCTTCTAGGGTTTAGCCTCTTTGTTCTCGTGGTAGATCAACTCTTGTACTACCCATATCATCAATATTAATCAAGCAGGAGTAGGGTTTTACCTCCATCGAGAGGGCCCGAACCTGGGTAAAAACATCGTGTCCCTTGTCTCCTGTTACCATCCGCCTAGACGCACAGTTCAGGACCCCCTACCCGAGATCCGCCGGTTTTGACACCGACATTGGTGCTTTCATTGAGAGTTCCACTGTGTCATCGCTATCAGGAAGGATGCCACATCCCGTATTTAAAGATGGCACTCTTGCTAAAGGAGCTTTGGCTATCGGCCAAACTCTCCGGCTAGGCGGTTTTCTTATGACCGCCTGTTCGGCCGCCGCGCCGATGATGACTTCTCGAGTCATCAAAAAGCAATCTCCACGTCGACTCGGAACTCGCCGAGCAGTTAGATCTGGTGGAGCTCTCTTCCTTAAACGAGCTCTTGGATCGCATCGCCGCCCTGGGAGTCGCTACAGACTATGATCAGATTGGGCTTAAACCCGACCCAAGAGAAATTGACTCTCCCCAGGTCACCCACCACGTCGTAGTGGTGGAGGAACAATGCGGCGAATCTATACCCATCTTAAGGACCAAATATGTCCGGATTCCCGATCCCCCCAAGCCGGATACCCGCGGAGGGGAGGACGTCACTCAAGCCATGAACCTAATGTCAAGCAGCAGGCCAAATTCATTGGACGGCATCCAAGAACCCAATCTTCCGAATTCGGAAACTCCTTGGCCCCTGAGCCTCAGATCAGGCGAGGTTTCGGATTTAACTCCACCCGCCCACCCTAACATAAGGGATCTATCCCAAGTTCGGCAAGAGCCCACGAAAAGAGTACATCATTACTGGGCCAGATTCCTCCTGGTTATGAATAGGATAGAGGACTGCCGCGAGGAGGATGCAATTTCATCCTTCTGCAATAATTGCACGGACATCGGAATCCTCAACGCCATAAGTCGCCGTGATATTACATGCTTCACTGACTTGGCATCCATGGTACGAAAATACTGTGCGATGGAAAGCGTCCGGAAAACCGAAATAAAATTCTGGGACGATCCGGCCCTGAATACAACCCCAGTCCGAAATAAAAGGGCGCATTATCGCCATGCACAGGGGTTAATCACCAAAAAACAAAAACCCTCTATAGGGTATGGGACCGTACTGGAGGGATGGCTCAATGGACCCTGTAGAATTCATAGTACAGAGGGTGTCACACCAACTCATAGCCTTAGAGCATGTTGGATACTCCGGCAGGTGGCCAGAAGTGGCGAGGAGCTTCTAACTCCAGAATCCGCAGAGCACCACCCCAGGAATACCAGTACGGTATCAACAGTCTTCGAGACTTTCGCATCAAACAATGTGCGGAAACGAACACTCCGCAGCCTTACCGAAGTCTACCAGGTAGCAACAATAAACCCATGGAGTGACACGGCTATTACCTTTAATGCCAGTGACGAACCTAAATTCCGAACAGCCCGAGCACCAGCCGCATTGGTCCTCAGTCCGATAGTGGACGGCTTTCGACTTACCAAGGTACTCATGGACGGTGGCAGCGGATTGAACCTCATTTATGAGGAAACCCTTCGAAAAATGGAAATAGACTGGAGCCGCATTGAGCGAAGCAACACAACCTTTAGAGGAATAATCCCCAGTCGGGAAGCGTGCTGTACAGGAAAAATCACACTGGATGTGGTGTTCGGCACGCCGGATAATTACAGGTCCGAGGAGGTCACATTTCAAGTGGCCCCGTTCAGCAGCGGATACCACGCTCTGTTAGGGCGAGAGGCATTCACAATTTTTCAAGCTATACCCCATTACGGGTACATGAAGCTCAAAATGCCCGGACCCAACGGAATCATCACTCTTGCTAGTGACCCGGACATAGCACTCCGCGCCGAAAACAAGACAGCCGCACTGGCCCTTGAGGCATTATCCGAAGCCCTAGCGGCCGAGGAACTAACTGCGCTGCGCTCCACGGTGGACAGGGACGACGTGATACTCGACAAAAGATCCAAGTCCACCTCCTTTAAACCGGCAGACGAAATAGTCAAATTCCAAGTCCATCCAACGGACCCTACAAAAACGGCCTCCATCGGGGCACAATTAAACCCTGATGTAGACGCCGCACTACGAGAATTCCTACGCGAAAATTGGGACATCTTTGCCTGGCACCCTTCAGACATGCCAGGAATCCCACGCAGGCTGGCCGAGCACAGCCTAAACATCCTAAAAGGATTCAAGCCTGTTAAGCAGGCTCTTCGGCGTTTCTCTGAACCTAAGAGACAAGCCATGGGAGAGGAGCTAGCCAAACTACTGGAAGCCGGATTCATCAGAGATATAAAACATCCGGACTGGCTAGCAAACCTGGTGATGGTACCAAAGAAGGACAAATCCTGGCGCCTATGCGTCGATTTCAAGGACCTCAACAAGGCTTGCCCAAAGGATCCCTTCCCCCTCCCCCGCATTGATCAAATCATCGACGCTACCGCAGGACACGATTCATTGTGTTTCCTCGACGCATACTCTGGCTACCATCAAATTAAGATGGCAGAGCCAGACCAAGCCGCAACGGCATTTATCACCCCATACGGCCCATTCTGCTTCAACACAATGCCCTTCGGGCTCAAAAACGCCGGCGCAACATATCAGCGCATGATTCAGACATGTCTGGCCAACCAGATCGGCAAAACAGTTGAAGCATACGTGGATGACGTGGTCGTCAAAACCAAGCATGTCGAAACTCTAATAGACGACTTGAGGCTCACGTTCGATAACCTCCGAACATATGACATCAAGCTTAACCCGGAAAAATGCGTTTTCGGCATACCAGCCGGAAAGCTCTTGGGCTTCATTGTATCCGGTAGAGGAATTGAAGCAAACCCAGCCAAGATCCGAGCTCTGTCACAATTGGATATTCCAAAGGACCTCAAACAAATACAAAAATTGACTGGATGCGTGGCGGCTCTAAGCCGCTTCATCTCCCGCTTGGGAGAAAAGGCATTACCCCTTTATCGCCTCCTCCGGCGCACCGAACACTTCGAGTGGACGGATGCTGCCACGGCCGGACTCGAAGAAATAAAAGCCATATTGGCAACAAACCCGGTCCTGGCCGCGCCTAACATCGGCGAACCAATGCTATTATACATTGCGGCAACTCATCAAGTTGTAAGCGCAGTGCTCGTCGTCGAACGAGAAACGGACGGACACAAATTCCCCCTTCAAAAACCAGTCTACTACGTGTCCACTGTCCTCACTCCATGCAAGTCACGGTACCCGCATTACCAAAAGATAGCGTACGCAGTGTTCATGGCGTCCCGGAAGCTACGACATTACTTTCAAGAGTGTTCAATAACAGTAGCCTCTGAAGTGCCTCTTAATGATATTATAAACAACCGCGACGCGACGGGCCGGATTGCCAAATGGGCCATTGAGCTCCTCCCGTTCGACATAACCTATAAGCCACGGCGAGCTATCAAGTCGCAAGTTTTGGCCGACTTTGTCGCTGAATGGACTGAAGCCGAACTCCCTAAAGAGTACGGCACATATTCCAACTGGATCATGCACTTCGACGGCTCCAAAATGCTAGCGGGTCTGGGGGCTGGTGTCGTTCTGACGTCCCCAATAGGAGATACAGTTCAATATGTACTCCAGATAATGTATACGGACTCTAACAATGCAGCCGAATACGAGGCCCTTCTACATGGTCTCCGGATGGCAGTCTCCATGGGCATTCAACGCCTAGAGGTGCGTGGGGATTCGAACCTCGTGATATCCCAAATAAATGGAGAGTTTGATGCCAAGGATCCGAAAATGGTAGCTTATCGCAATGCCGTCCTAAAAATGTCAGCTCGGTTCGAGGGGCTCGAATTTCACCATATAGCCCGGGAAAATAATCAGGCAGCAGACGTCTTGGCATGCATCGGCGCAAAGCACGATGCAGTCCCCCCCCCCCCAACATTTTCTTGGAGAGGCTATTCAAGCCATCCGTCCAATGGGAAGGGGAGTCCGGAAATAACAACCCGAACTCAGCGGCACCACCTGACACCGAACATTCTGACACAACGGGAGGCTCTACCAACGAAGTAACATCCTCAGCCCACGTAATAATTGTAGTCATTGCCCCGTGGACAGAACCATTCTTAGCCTACCTAACTAGGAAAGAACTCCCCGAGGACCAAAACGAGGCACGCTGCATAGTGCGGCGATCTAAAGCCTACAAAGTCCACGAAGGAGAGCTTTATAGGAAAAGCACCACCGGAGTCCTTCAAAGGTGTATCTCCGAAGAGGAAGGGCTGAACCTTCTGGCTGAAATTCATGCCGGACTAGGCGGGCACCACGCCGTAGCCCGGGCCCTTGTAAGCAAGGCCTTCCGTACTGGATTTTATTGGCCTACGGCCCAGACAGATGCTCAGGACTTAGTCCAACGATGCGTCGGCTGCCAATTATTCGCTAACCAAAGCCATATGGCACCCACCGCCCTCCGAACTACACCCATCACCTGGCCCTTCACGGTCTGGGGGTTTGACATGGTTGGACCCCTTAAAGGGGACCCACAAGCAAAATACTTATTGGTCATGGTTGACAAATTCACCAAATGGATAGAGGCCAAGCCTGTCAAGACGGCCGAATCCGGACCAGTGATAGACTTCATATCAGGGGTCCTACATCGTTACGGCGTCCCCCACAGCATCATCACTGATAACGGCACGAACTTTATGGCCTACGAGGTAAAACTCTGGTGCAAAAACATGGGCATCAAGCTCGACTACGCTTCAGTCTATCACCCACAAACTAACGGTCAAGTCGAGCGGGCAAATGGTCTAATCATGAGCGGCATCAAACCCAGACTAGTGCGGTCCCTCAAGGAATCTAACACGCACTGGGTAGAGGAGCTCGACTCCGTACTCTGGGGCTGCGGACCACGCCGAACCGCACTACCGGATTCACACCATTTTTTATGGTATACGGCGCAGAGGCAGTTCTGCCCTGCGACATAATTCATGACTCACCTCGCGTGCGCATGTACGAAGAAAGAGAAGCCGAACTCGATCGGCAGGACAGTTTGGACGCATTGGAGGAGGAGCGTGACGTGGCAAAAGCTCGTTCCGCATTCTATCAACAGCAGGCTCGAAGATATATCAAAGCGGAGAAGTACGGGCCAAAACTTACAATGTTGGCAATTAGTTCTACGCCTGCCGGACAAGAAAAATGACAAACTCAAGCCCAAATGGGAAGGTCCCTTCATAATCGACCAAGTCCTGACTGGGGCGTACGTCTGCGAATGCATCGGATAACCGACTCGAGCCGAACCCATGGAACGCCGCGCGCCTACGAAGATTCTACGCCTAGCGCCGGACTCTATGTTCGTCTCCTTCCTCTGTCTATTATTTACACATTAGCTGTCTTATATTTCTCTCCTTCTCCCTCCTTTTATCTTACAGCCTTTTAAGGGCTCATTCGCGCCTCGTTCGCACACAATTGACGCGCTATCCGCGCTCATTATACCTGGGGGCTTCTTCAACAGAAGCTTATTTATATGGGCCTCGTGCCCAAGACGTGTGTCACACTTCCTCATGTACCTTTTATTCACCATTATATGCATCGATATGACTTAAGTTTTGGCCAAGCTGGGTTGCCTGGCTCCTGTGCTTACCCCTACGTTCCTGATTGTTCGGCTAGGTGGTAAAGGGAGCACCTCTGCGATTGTTATTGCCGGGTCAGCCGGATGTGTACCTCAGACAGGGTGAAGCCAAAAGCTAGCGTTCTTAAGGGAATATTCGGTTGGTGAACTAAAAGATGTTTTTACCTTGATTATTTATCCGCCCCCGGATGCTTTCCTGCTTTTTTCGTAGTTCGGTCATGCACTTTAGGGCATGCCTCCCAGGGAAAGGAACCCCTAACGGAACTATTCTCCCTGGAAGATGTTTCTTACTAACCATGTAATATAACATAACTAGTTGGGCACTTGTCTGATAAAGCACTAATGACCCCTACGCCTGGTCTCCACGCATGCCCCGGTTCTTACATAACCGAGAGGGTATTCGGACACACTCCGGACTATCGGGTCCCGAGGTTGAAGCGAAAAGGTCCGCTATGACAAACGATCTACAATCCGGCTAGAAGGCATTTTACATGTCATTTTAAATTACATAGTCAATTTGACTGGGTATATTCCTCTTCAATACCATCCAACAGGCTGTCTAGTTTACAGTCCTGTTGGGAATATTTTGCGGCCAACTCTACCTGGCCGTACACTAAACTGACAGGGATCTCCTTCCCATCGGGCCCCACAGGTCCGACCTCGGCCATGTGGTTTGGGTCAGCCTTCGTGTACCGCGTCTTCACCATGGCCCAGGCTTCCCGGGCGCCTTGACGGCAGGCCGATATCTTCCATAATCGGAAGCGCCGCCGCGCTCCCTTCAGCTTCTCTGCAAGCTCTCCAAGGCCTTCGGGCACGGAGACGGATGGCCACAAGGCCTGGGCGACGCCTTGCATCACCTGCCGAACTCGTTCGTGCAGTTGTGAGAGCTCGGGAAGAAGGTCACCCGTAGAACCGGGCATTTCCTCCGCAGGTCGACCTGTCAGCATACCTACAGACATAACGCTGTCAATTCGACTTCCTCGCCGAACTCTTATTTTCATAAGTTCGTTCAAGCACTTACTAAAAATGGCGCGTCGAAGCCGCCGATTCTCCTTCACAGAGTCCGATAGCTGAGCACGAACATCCTTTAGTTCCTCGCCCAGCTGGGTGTTGGCATCTTGAAGCTAGTTCTTCTCTTTCCTCACCCTTGTAGGCACGCTCTCGCCGGCCTTTAACTGGCGCAAAAGTTGCTGCTTGTCCGGATCCACTTCGGCGCCATCTACACTGTTATTGTCAGAATTGCACACATGCCGCACTTCACAACATACTTATCTTTCGAAGCGTATATTACCAGAGGGGGTCTCTTTGGCCTTCCCTGTTGCGGCTAGTGCGGCCTCAAGTTGGGCTTTGCACTCTTCCAGCTCCTGGGACAGTCGGGTATTCTTTTCTGTAAGATCCTGCATAACAAATGATCCTTAAATCAGTCATTCTAACTATTTCAAGTCTCGGGGGATACTGACATATGTAACCATCAAATTTTCTCACCCGTATGTCTTTTACATACTGCTCTGTGGCTCTGGCTAGACCATTTTGAGCGGCACGGAGGTACGCATCTCCCGTATGAAAAGCGTCCAACGCCTCTTGGAAAAAACAAGCGTCACGAAGAACAGTCCGGCGACGCATGTGGTTCATGGCACTCTCCACCTCGGAATTGGTGGCAGACAGCCCATCCGCATCCTCTGTCGGAGGAGCGTCCGGTACGCGCCCCGTGTTCGCCTCCGCTTCCGGACCCGGCCTTGAAGCCTGGCCGGTGGATATAGTCCGGCGGGCGCTCTTCTTCCTAAAGTAAGCATGAGCGTTAGTATGCCTTGAGGGCATAAACCCTGGGCATTAAAGTTACACGCCGTACCGTTGCGTCGGCGTCTCGATCCGGTTCGCACTTCTTTTTAGCCCGCTGGGCCTCGATGGCCCTTGTTGGCTAGCCGCCGCGGGCTCGGCCCTCCGCCTCAAGGATTTCCCCTGCGAAAAACGCCATTGGTATACGGCGATCAAAAATAAGCACGGATGGATCCTCTTGAAAGTACTGGGACTTCGATCTCAGTTACCTTTGAGGCTGGAAGTAGTCCGGGATAATCGGCCGTAATGGCCACTAAGGTGTTGTCCTTACTCAATTGATGAAACACCCCATCAATCAGTTCCACACATAAGTTCGGGTCCTCATGGGAGTCCGGGTGGAGGGGCCATTCGGGTCCTCGGGTTGTGGAGGAGGGTTGTTTATCTCCTTTACAGTCTGGCGTAGCTCCTGCATTGAAATTGCTAGACAAAGTACTTAACTATGGGAATATAAAAATGGATGGGCAAGTGAACGTATTCGCTTACCCAGCTTGGAGGATTGTACATAGAAAATCCGCCCCGTGGGTTGACATGGAGGAATTCCTCCTATTCTCCCTTGTACAAAGCGGACAAGATCTTCATTAGAGTGGCAGCCGAATCCGGCCCCTTACGGCTGCACCGGGTGGCGTCGTCCTCCCCGTTGAAATCCCACATGGGGTGGCCTCGGTATTGAAGCGACTGCACCCCCCGCGTAATGCATATGGCCATGACCTCGATCATGGTCAGTCCGGAATGAGCTAACAACCTTATCCGGCTCATCAGGTAAAGGATGTCCCTGTCATTTTCCTTCTGAGGGCTCCGTGGGCGCCATCTCAGGCGTTTCTTCAAGGGAGCATTATCAAACTCAGAGAGGCCGATCCGTACAGGGTCCGGCAGAGGGACGTGTTCTATATAAAACCATTCTGAAGGCCAGTCTTCGGACGCCTTCTTTGGGGTTCCGGATAGATAGCCGGTCCCGGCGATGCGCCATAGTTCGGCTTCGCCCACTTGATATATCGACCCCTCCTGAGAACGGGGCACAAGGCAAAACAACTTCTTCCACGGTGCGAAATGGGCCTCGATGCCCAAAAACAGCTCGCAAAGGGCTACGAAGCCCGCAGTATGCAATATGGAGGCAGGCGTAAGGTTGTATAACTGGAGGCCATAGAACTCCAGGAGCCCTCAGAGAAACGGATGAACTGGAAATCTGAGCCCTCTTATTAAATAAGGGACAAGGCATACCCGCTCTCCTTTGGAGGGATTGGGGACGCTCTCCGCTTGCTCTCCGCCATTATAAGTGGCAATCCCGGCTCGAACTGGGACCATGTAAGCTGGGGGAGAAGCCCCTTGGCTTGGAGCGCTACTAGCTCGCTGTGCGGGACGGAACACCTCTCTCAATCTCCAGGCTGAGGGCTGGGGGCAAGAGGAGAAGCTGCGTCGACCGGCCATGATGGAATGGATCTTTGTTGAATGCGCCCCAATGAATGCTCGTGGAGGGAAGATGGTGTGATTCGGATCTAAGTCCCCGCCTCTTTTATAGGCGGCCCATTTTCGCAGCTAGGGGAGTAAATGAAAAAAACACCCTGTCTTTTCGCATTCTTTTGACACGTGGAAGATGGCCATTATTGGGCGCAGAAGCCAAGGAGCGCAACATTCATCGGAAGCCGGACACTATTCGACAGGTATATGGGGTTTGGAGAAGAACCCGCCTTGCAATGCCGAAGACAAATCTGCGCGCCGGACTCATCGTCATTGAAGCCTGGTTCGGGGCCTACTGAGGGAGTCCTGGATTAGGGGGTGTCCGGATGGCTGGACTATGACCTTTGGCCGGACTCCCGGACTATGGAGATACAAGATTGAAGACTTCGTCCCGTGTCCGGATGGGACTTTCCTTGGCGTGGAAGGCAAGCTTGGCGATACGATATGTAGATCTCCTCCCATTGTAACCGACTTTGTGTAACCCTAGCCCTCTCCGATGTCTATATAAACCGGAGAGGTTTAGTCCGTAGGACGAACAACAATCATATCATAGGCTAGCTTCTAGGGTTTAGCCTCTCAGATCTCGTGGTAGATCAACTCTTGTACTACCCATATCATCAATATTAATCAAGCAGGAGTAGGGTTTTACCTCCATCGAGAGGGCCCGAATCTGGGTAAAAACATCGTGTCCCTTGTCTCCTGTTACCATCCGCCTAGACACACAGTTCGGAACCCCCTACCCGAGATCCGCCGGTTTTGACACCGACACCACTCCTTATTCCATAGTCCATCAAATCTTTACCCAAAACTTGAAAACTTCACAACACAAAACTCAATCGGAAATCTCATAAGCTCCGTTAGTGCAAGAAAGAAAAACCACCAGATAAGGTACTGTAATGAACTCATTCTTTATTTATATTGGTGTTAAACCTACTGTATTCCAACTTCTCTATGGTTCATACCCCTACATACTATCCATAGATGCATCAAAATAAGCAAACAACACACGAAAAACAGAATCTGTCAAAAACAGAACAGTCTGTAGCAATCTGTAACTTTGAAATACTTCTGGAACTTTAAAAAATCCTACCAAAATAGGACATCCTAGGAAATTTGTCTATTGATCTACAGCCAAAATAATCAACGCAAAAGCTCATTTCTGTGATTTATTGAATTTTTTCCCGTGAGCGCAAAGTTTCTGTTTTTCAGCAGAATCAAATTAACTATCACCATAAGTTACCTTATAGGTTTTACTTGGAACAAACACTAATTAAAACATGAAAAAACATCTAAACAGGAGGTAGATGCAAAATTTATTGAATAACAGCAAGGAAAAATATTGGGTTGTCTCCCAACAAGAGCTTTTCTTTAAAGCCTTTTAGCTAGGCATTGCTAATTTTAATGATGCTCACATAAAAAACAAGGATTGAAGCGCAAAGAGAGCATCATGAAACACGTGAAAAACACATCTAAGTCTAACATACTTCCTATGCATAGGCATATTATAAGCAAACAAATTTGCAAGGCAAGCAAAAACTAGCATATGCAAGGAAGAAGAAAAAGAGGATAACAATCTCAACATGACGAGAGGTAATTTAGCAAGATAAAAATTTCTACGACCATATTTTCCTCTCTCATAATAATTACATTTAGGATCATAGGCAAATTCCACAAAATAGCTATCACATAACATATTCTCAACACGATCCACATGCATGTGAAGTTGACGCTCTTCCAAAATAGTGGGATTATCATTAACTAAAGTCATGACCTCTCCAAACCCACTTTTATCAAAAATACCATAAGATTGAACATTATCCAAATATGTGGGATCTAAAGTTGACACTCTTCCAAACCCACTTTCAATAATATTGCAAACACTATTATCAATCTCATGTTCATCACGGGGCTTAAATAAATTTTCAAGATCATAAAAAGAATCACCCCAATCATGATCATTGCAACAAGTAGTAGACATAGCAAAACTAGCATCCCCAAGCTTAGGGTTTTGCATATTATTAGCACAATTGACATCAAGAGAATTTATAGTAAAATCATTGCAATCATGCTTTTTATTCGAAGACCTATCGTGAATCACTTCATAAACTACTTCATCACAATTTTCAGATTCACGAATTTCATGCAAAACTTCATAAAGATAATCTAGTGCAGAAAACTCACTAGCAATTGGTTCATCATAATTGGATCTCTTAAAAAGATTAGCAAGTGGATGAGGATCCATAGATCTTAGCTTCTTTGTTTAGTAATAAATACACAATTATTCCAACCAAATGAGCAAACGAGCCAAGTAAGACATTAAGGTAAACGAAAAGACGAATGGAAGAAGGGCAAATAAAACGGCAAGGGTGAAGTGGGGGAGAGGAAAACGAGAGGCAAATGGCAAATAATGTAATGCGAGGGAGATGAGTTTGTGATGGGTACTTGGTATGTCTTGACTTGAGCGAAGACCTCCCCGGCAACGGCACCAGAAATCCTTCTTGCTACGTCTTGATCTTGCGTTGGTTTTTCTTGAAGAGGAAAGGGTGATGCAGCAAAGTAGCGTAAGTATTTCTCTCAGTTTTTGAGAACCAAGGTATCAATCCAGTAGGAGGCTCCTCACAAGTGCCACGCACCTACACAAACAAACAAGAACCCTCAACCAACGCAATAAAGGGGTTGTCAATCCCTTCATGGCCACTTGCGAAAGTGAGATCTGATAGAGATAATATGATAAGATAAATATATTTTTGGTATTTTATAATATAGATTGGAAAAGTAAAGATGCAAATAAAAGTAGATTGAAAGCTTATATGATAAGAGATAGACCCGGGGGGCATAGGTTTCACTAGTGGCTTCTCTCAAGATAGCATAATTATTACGGTGGGTGAACAAATTATTGTCGAGCAATTGATAGAAAAGCGAATAATTATGAGATTATCTAGGCATGATCATGTATATAGGCATCACGTCCGTGACAAGTAGATCGAAATGATTCTGCATCTACTACTATTACTCCACAGATCGACCGACTCCTACCTGCATCTAGAGTATTAAGTTCATGAAGAACACAGTAACGCATTAAGAAAGATGACATGATGTAGAGGGATAAACTCATGCAATATGATATAAACCCCATCCTTTTATCCTTGATGGCAACAATACAATACGTGCCTTGCTGCCCCTGCTGTCGCTCGGAAAGGACACCACAAGATTGAACCCAAAGCTAAGCACTTCTTCCAGTGCAAGAAAGATCAATCTAGTAGGCCAAACCAAACTGATAATTCGAAGAGACTTGCAAAGATAACTTAATCACACATAAAAGAATTCAGAGCAGATTCAAATATTTCTCATAGATAAACTTGATCATCAACCCACAATTCATCGGATCTCGACAAACACACCGCAAAAAGAGTTACATCGAATAGTTCTCCAAGAAGATCGATAAGAACTTTGTATTGAGATTCAAAGAGAGAGAAGAAGCCATCTAGCTAATAACTATGGACCCGAAGGTCTGTGGTAAACTACTCACAACTCATCGAAGAGGCCTTGGGGATGATTTAGAGGCCCTCCATGGTGGATTCCCCCTCCGGCGGAGCGCCGGGGACGGCTCCAAGATGGGATCTCGCGGATATAGAAGGTTACGGCGGTGGAACTAGGTTTTCGTGGTCGCTTCTGATGTTTTTGGGGTACATGGGTATATATAGGAGGAAGGAGTACGTCGGTGGAGCAACGAGGGGCCCACAAGGGTGGGGGGCGCGCCCACCTGTAGGGGGCGCGCCAGGCACCCTCGTGGCCGCCTCCCTTGTTTCTTGACTTCCACTCCAAGTCCTCTGGATCACGTTTGTTCCAAAAAGATCGCTCCCAGAGGTTTCATTCCGTTTGGACTCCATTTGATATTTCTTTTCTTCGAAATACTGAAATAGGCAAAAAAAACAACAATTCGGGCTGGGCCTCCGGTTAGTAGGTTAGTCCCAAAAATGATATAAAAGTGTAAAGTAAAGTCCATAAACATCCAAAACGGGTAATATAATAGCATGGAACAATCAAAAATTATAGATACGTTGGAGACGTATCATTGGTGCATCCCTGCAGGGAAGAAAACATCTATCGATAGCCTGTCCTACGGTAACAGACACTTGGAGTTGTATCCCGGTCGATACAACTAGAACTGAATACTTGTGATGAGAAATGGATAGTATGGCTCTGGGATTGCTTTCTCGCAGGGAGTCGAGGAAGGATCTCTGGGCGAGGTTGATGACACTACTACTACTTTACCTTATGCTACTCTTATATCTTCTGTTGCGGTAAGATGTTTGAAGTTGCTTGAAGATGCTAGTCTTCGATAGGACTAGGCTCTCCCTCTATTCTGGCATTTCTGCAGCCTAGTCCACATATACAATCTTTCTTTGATAATGTTGCATATGTAGTGTAGATCCTTGCTTGTTGAGTACTTTGGATGAGTACTCACGTTTGCTTTGCTTTCTTTTTCCCCCATATCCGTTTGATGCAACTAGATGACGGAGCCCCTTAGACCGCTGCCACCACCGACGACTACTACTACCACGAGGGTGCCTACTACCACATGACGGACGCCGATGACCAGGAATAGTTAGGAGGCTCCCAGGTAGGAGGCCTTGCCTTTTCGATCGATGTTGCTTTTGTGCTAGCCTTCTTAAGGCAAACTTGTTTAACTCATGTGTGTACTCAGATATTGTTGCTTCCGCTGACTCGTTTGTATTCGAGCCCTCGAGGCCACTGACTTGTAATATAAAGCTTGTATTATTTTAATTTGTGTCTAGAGTTGTGTTGTGGTATCTTCTCGTGAGTCCCTGATCTTGATCATATACATTTGCATGTATGATTAGTGTACGATTGAATCGGGGGCGTCACAACTGTGCTTCTCACGGAAGCAAATCTGTTCCTCCATGAGAACTAAATCCGTCCCTATCACGAAAGAAAGAAAAAGAAAATACATTTTTTTCCTTTTTCGAGATGACACGACTATCCTCTCGCGGAAGCAAATCCGTGCCTTCATGAGAAGTAAATCTGTGCCTCTCACGGAAGGAAAAAAAAAGTAAACGTATTTTTCTTTCTTTCTGAGAGGCACGACTGTGCCTCTCGTGGAATCAAATCAGTTCATCCGCGAGAACTAAATCCGTGCTTATTGCATTTTTCCAAGAGGCTTGACCGTGCCTCTCGCAGAAGGGAAAAAAACATGCTCTTTCACGCAAACTTATTTTTTCAAATTTAGTTTGGTCCAAGACCAAAAAACTGGCGGAAAACTGAAAAGCCAAATAAATAAAAACAAAACTATCTAAAAGCCGAAAACGTTTACAAAGAAATAATTTTTAAAAATCAGAGGGAGCACCAAGAGTGTGACACGTAGTGACGGCTGCTGAGAGCGCGCCAAATGTGCCGCTCCTAGCCCAAACAAAGTGACCCTTGCAGAAGCTCCCAAAGAAGGACCCGTTAACTAGTAGCTCTCCAAAATCATGCACAGTAGTATACCTGCAAACAATAGCAAACCGGTGCACTACAACATGTCGGTTACTTGAAAATACTTTTTCATTTTGTTTTTATTACGTTTTCAGAAAATTTTCAAAATTGAATGAATATAATTGAAAATTATAACATTTTTGGAATTACACACATTTTCTAAATACACAACCTTTTAAATTTGTGACTATTTTTTAAAATCTGTTTTTTAAAGATGAATATTTTCGAAATCATAATTTTGTTGTTGTTCATAAATAGTGAACAATTTTTGAAACATGATATTTTCAGAAATTACGTATATATTTTAAAAGGGCAGACATCTTTCAAAAGTTGAGGATCCTTTTTTGAAAATATGAATAATTTCTGAGGAATGTGAGCAATTTTATAAAACCATGAACTTTCTTTTGTAATGTTTATTGGAAAACATGTACATTTTTCTTAAATCAAACATCTTTTAAAAGAATGTGAAGTTTTGAACACGAGAACATTTTCGAACGTGTGAGTATTTTTTTATAATGATTGAACAATTTTAATTTTGGAAACATTATTTTAGAAGAAAAATTTAATAGGGTAAAAGAGAAAAAACATATATATTAATGGTAAAACCATAGAAAAACGAATAATAAGCCAGTCCAAAATATTCGGGCTGGTTTCTTAAACCAGCAAAATCTAAAAGCTGAACCTTCTCAAAACAGGAGCTCCTATTTATTAGCGTGAAAACAGAACCTCTAATGGGCTCCGGCGCTGGTAAGGAGAATGGGCGCCGGCGCGGCATCCCTTATTGGCTGGCCCAACAAAAGGTGTTAACTTCAGTTCCAGTTCTCGAATAAAAAAAACAGTTCACTGGTCGTGGGTTAACCATTTACGGTTATCCGCCGTTGACTGGTAGACCGTTGAATTTTCAAAAGAGGTTATTCAAAAAAGTTCATCGATTGTGAAAACAGTTCTAAAAAATCTTTGTTAATTTTGAAAATAAGTCTTTTATTTTTTAAAGTTCATCAATATTTTTAAAAAAATCATCAATGTTGCAAAAATATCATCAAAATTATAAAATATATTCACCAATACGAAAATTTTCACAATTGAATAATATATTTATTTTAAATAAAAAATAAGAATTGAACAAAAGTAAGTAACATTGAATACAAAGTCCATCGATTTAGGACAAAAATAATTTGAAAAAGGTTGACAAAAACTGCAAAAAGGTCGTGAAGTTTTCTAAAAAAAATTCATTGATGTTGAAAATATAAAGAATTAAAAAGGAAAACAAATGAAAAGGCAGGTGGAAACGCATAAAAACCGAACAGAAGAAAAGAAACGGGCTAGCCGCTACTAGATCTAGTGTACAGGTGCAGCGACTATTTATTGCATTAAGCGATTCTGTAGGGATCGTTCGCGTCGACCTAACTTCAGTTCTCGTTCCGTAATGAAAAAACCAGTTCAGTCTTCGTGGGTTAACCAGTCATGGTGGTCCACCGTTGACTGGTAGACCGCTGAATTTTCAAAAGAGGGAATTCAAAAAAGTTCATCGATTTTAAAAACAGTTTTCAAAAAACTTTGTTAATTTTGAAAATAAGTATTTTCTTATTTTTTTAAAGTTCATCACTATTTTAGAAAATTTCATCGATATTGCAAAAAGAATCATCAAAATTTTAAAATATGTAATATGAAAATTTTCATAATGGGAATAACCTTAATTGATTTTAACTAAAAATTTAAAGTTTGAATAAAGGTAAATCAATTTTGAATACAAAGCTCATCGATTTAGAAAATTAATTGAAAAATGTTCAAAAAAACTGCAAAAAGGTCATAAAGTTTTCTAAAGAAATTGATTGAAGTTGAAAAAAATAAAGATCTGAAAAAGGAAAACAAATGAAAAGGCAGGTGGAAACGCATAAAAACCGAACAGAAGAAACAAATGGGCCCGCCTCTACTGGATCTAGTATACAGGCACAATGACTATTTATCGCATTAAGCGATTCCGTAGGGATAGCTCGCCTCAACGCAATAGCATCGGGCCAGCCCGTTTAGTGCTCGCACATTGCAAAAGCGTGAAGTAGAAGGGCAAACTAGGCATTCGACACTAGTTTCCAGCGAGATAACAAGCGCACCTAACCACTTCGACTACTACGAGTTACTGTTTAGGAATAGGATCGCGGCCTACTAGAGGCGAGCACATCCGTTCTTCTCCGCTTTTTCTTTGTTTTTCCATTTTATTTTCTTCTCCGAGTTTTTCATTATTTTACTTTTTTCTTCCTCTCCATTTTTTCCCTTTTGGTTTTTTCTTTGTTTCTTTATGTTTTTCATTCTACATTCTTATATACATGATCAATATTTTTTAAATACTTGTTCAACATTTTTTAAATACTTGCTCAACAGTTTTCAAGCACATGTTAAACATTTTTTATACACATGATCAAGATTTTTTGTATACACATTCAACATTGTCCGAACGCTTATTCAACATTTTAATACTTACTCAACATTTTTCAAATACATGTTCAACAATTTTTTAATAGTCGTTCAACATTTTTTTGCGGGAAAACATCCAATCTATTCATCTTCAATCATGGCGGTACAACAAACACCAGAAATAATAAAAAATTACACCCAGATTCGTAGATCAGCTAGCGACGACTACAAGCACTGAAGCGAGCAAAGGTGCACCACCATCATCGCCTCTTCATCACCGGAGCCGGGCAAAACTTGTTGTAGTAGGCAGTCGAAAAGTCGTCGTGCTCAAGCCTCATAGGACCACCGCACCAGAACAACTACCACCACTGGTCAAGAGTAGCATAGATCGGAAGAATCCAACCTGAAAACACACGAACGTAGACGAACAACGAACATATCCGACCAAATCCATCAAGGACAGATCCGTCGAAGACACACATCCACATGCCCACCGACGATGCTAAATGCACCACCGGAATGGGGGCCAGGGGGAGAACCTTATTTCATCTTCAGGGAGCCACCGCCGTCTCGTCTTACGGAGTTGGACACAAACCCTAACAAATCTCAAAGACACATCTAAAAACGTAGCCCTCCCGCCGACAAGGTCCGGGATCAGCCGCACTCCCATGACCTTAAGGCCACCGGAGACGAGGCGGATCAGTGATGGTGTCGGTGGGAGGCAGAGGAACCCTATTTGGGGGAGGAGGCGGCTGTCTGAGTCACGTACGAGGTGATCGTTTCTGTAGTTCAACATCTTTTAATACCTATTCAACATTATCAAATACTTGTTCAACATTTTTCAGATCCCCGGTCTACATTTTTCCAATACCCGTTCAACATTTTTTATATACATGATCAACATTTTTTTGTATACAGTTCAACATTGTACGAACACTTATTCAACATTTTAATACTTACTCAGCATTTTTTAAATACATGTTCAATTTTTTGAATATTCGTTCAACATTTTGTAATACCTATTCAACATGTTTCAAACTCTTGTCCAACATTTTTAATACTTATTGAACATTTTCAAATACTTGTTCAACATTTTTTAAATATTCATTCAACAATTTTTAACGGAGAAGAAAACTAAAAAATGTTGAACATGCAAATGCTGATCACTTATTAAAAAATGTTTTTGACATATACAAAAATATATATTGAACACAAAAATAAAGAAAAGAAAAAAAATAATGAAGAAGGAAAAGAAAACCGAACAAAAGATGAAGCAGAAAAAAAAATGCAAAAAGGATGATAAAACCAATGAAATCCTAGATTTGTTTTCCTCTAAGTAGGTTGATGGGGAACGTAGTAATTCAAAAAGTTTCCTACGACCACGCAAGATCTATCTAGGAGATGCATAGCAACGAGAAGGGAGAGTGTGTTCACGTACCCTCGTAGACCGAAAGCGAAAGCGTTTAGTAATGCGGTTGATGTAGTCGAATGGCTTTGCGATCCAACCAATCCAAGTACCGATCGTACGGCACCTCCGCGTTCAGCACACATTCAACTGATGACGTCCCTCGTGCTCTTGATCCAGTTAAGGACGAGGGAGAGTTCCTCAGCACGATGGCGTGGCGACGGTGATGACGAAGTTACCGGCGCAGGGCTTCGCCTAAGCACTACGACGATATGACCGAGGTGTGTAAACTATGGAGGGGTGCACCGCACACGGCTAAGAGAAATCTTGATGTGTTTTGGGGTTCCCCTGCCCCCGTATATAAAGGAGGAGAGGGGAGGCCGGCCGGCCCTTGCAGGGCGCGCCAGGAGAAGGGAGTCCTACTAGGACTCCAAGTCCTAGTAGGATTCCACCTGGTGGAAGAGGGGAAGGAAGGGAGAGGGAGAGGGAGAGGGAAAGGGGGGCTGCGCCCCCACCCCTAGTCCTATTCGGACTCCCATGGGAGGGGCTCCCCTATGTGGGTTGTCCTCTCTCTTCCCGATGGCCCATGATGGCCCATTGCTTCCCTGGGGGGTTTCGGTAACCCCTCCGGCACTCCCTTTTTAGCCGGTACCTCTCGGAACTCTTCCGGTGTCCGAGCAACATCATTCAATATATCAACCTTTATGTCTTGACCATTTCGAGACTCCTCGTCACGTCTGCAATCTCATCCGGGACTCCAAACAAACTTCGGTCATCAAATCACATAACTCATAATACAAATCATCACTGAACGTTAAGCGTGAGGACTCTACGGGTTCAAGAACTATGTAGACATGATCGAGACACATCTCTGACCAATAACCAATAGCGGAACCTGGATGCTCATATTGGTTCCTACATATTCTACGAAGATCTTTATCGGTCAAACCGCACAACAACATACGTTGTTCCCTTTGTCACTGGTATTTTACTTGCCCGAGATTCGATCGTTGGTATCATCATACCTAGTTCAATCTCGTTACCGGCAAGTCTCTTTACTCGTTCTGTAATG
This sequence comes from Triticum aestivum, assembly GCF_018294505.1. Lineage (NCBI taxonomy): Eukaryota > Viridiplantae > Streptophyta > Magnoliopsida > Poales > Poaceae > Triticum > Triticum aestivum. The sequence goes on from NC_057804.1 coordinate 604,247,018, forward strand.
CTTCATCCCGCAACTAAGTCATTAATCACATTGCTTGCAAGGCTTATAGTGATGAGCATTACCGAGAGGGCCCAGAGATACCTCTCCGATACACGGAGTGACAAATCCTAATCTTGATCTATGCCAACCTAACAAACACCTTCGGAGACACCTGCAGAGCATCTTTATAATCACCCAGTTACGTTGTGACGTTTGATAGCACACAAGGTGTTCCTCCAGTATTCGGGAGTTGCATAATCTCATAGTCAGAGGAACATGTATAAGTCATGAAGAAAGCAGTAGCAATAAAACTGTCACGATCATAATGCTAAGCTAACAGATGGGTCTTGTACATGGTTAGGAAACATAACCATTTTTTATTAATGAGCTAGTAAAGAAGAGGCATACTAGGGACACTCTGTATTGTGTATGTATTTACACATGTACTAAGTTTCTGGTTAATACAATTCTAGCATGAATAATAAACATTTGTCATGATATAAGGAAATACAAATAACAACTTTATTATTGCCTCTAGGGAATATTTCCTTCATACGTCACGCCCCTGCTTATTATGACGAAATAGGAAGCTAACCTAGTGGCTAGAGGCGTTGTCTATTATCTCGAGATCATGGGATCGACTCCTGGCCCTTGCCCCCTTTCCTTCTCTCATTATTTCTCTTTTCAGTACAAGCTGATGGGCCGGCCCGTCACGTAAAGGTGATAAATTTTAAAAGGTTCACGCACTAAAAATATACAAAATTAAAATTAGAAAAGAATATAAAATAGGTACAGAAAACCAAAAATCAGAAAAAGGAAAAACAAATGGTCGAAAGCTTCCCAAAACCATCTAGGAAGATTCTAGGAGCTTCCAAAAGCAATCTAGCAAAGGTATGCGACATGTACGGGTAAGGCCTGAACCAGTGCTCGGTGCAAGCTGATGGGCCGGACCGTCATGTAAAGTTGATAAATTTTAAAAGGTTCACGCACTACAAATATACAAAATTAAAAATAGGAAATAATAGAAAACAGGTCCAGAAAACCAAAAATCCGAAAAAGAAAAAAACGGTCGAAAGCTTCCCAAAACCGTCCAGGAAGCTTCCGAAAGCAATCTAGCGAAGGTATGCGAAAGCAATCTAGCGAAGGTATGTGACATGTACGGGTAAGGCCTGAACCAGTGCTCGGTGCAAGCTGATGGGCCGGCCCGTCACGTAAAGTTAAGGTTCACGCACTAAAAATATACAAGATAAAAAATAGAAAAGAATAGAAAACAGGTCCAGAAAACCAAAAATCAGAAAAAGGAAAAATAAACGGTCGAAAGCTTCCCAAAACCGTCTAGGAAGCTTCTGGGAGCTTCCCAAAGCAATCTAGCGAAGGTATGCGGCATGTACGGGTAAGGACTGTCTATGTGGTGAACTTTTTAATCATTGTTTGTTAGCCAAGCAAGCCTGGCGTATTCTTCAATGCCCGGAGACTTTAAGTGCTAGAATCTTGAAGGCGGTATATTTTCCATCAACATCTATATTACATGCTGAACTTGGTGGCCACCCTTCTCAAATTTGGAGGGCAGTGCTTAAGGGGAGTGACATCCTCAAACAAGTCTTGATACGTCGAATTGGTAATGGAAATACCACATATATTTGGGGTGGTAATTGGCTTTCGAGATCAGAGATGTTGAGACCTTATGGATGCAGAACAATGAACCCACCAAAGTTTGTCTTAGAGTTAATTGATGTAACATTGACAATATGGAGGCCAGATCGTGTTGCGGAGGTATTTATATCCATTGATGTACCGGTTATCTTGGGGATACCTCTCTGTACAAGGAACTTGGATGATTCATGGGCATGGCATTTTGCAAAGAACAGCACGTTTTCAGTATGGTCAACCTATAGAATGTTGATAGACGCAAGGAGGAGAAGAGAAGCCTGGTTGGATGGGAATCCCGGTTCATCTAGTACTCACTAGGAGGAATCATCTTGGAAGCAGTTGTGGAAAATACAAGTCCTTGAAAAAATTAGAATGTTCCTTTGGAGGTTGGCCAAGCATTCACTGCCGACAAATGATACTCGGTGTAACAGAAACATGGCGAACTTGAGTGCGTGTGGATTATGTGGTATGGAAGACTCGTGGAAGAATTCCTTGCTTGAGTGTTCTATTTCCCAGAATATATGGTCTCTTGTCGATGAGGAGTTAGCGGAGCACTTGATTGCATCAATTGAACCCAGCACAAAGTAGTGGCTCTTTGCTATGACTGAAACAATGCCACATGATATTTTTGTAACTCTGGCGGTAACTCTCTGGGCTACATGGTGGACGAGGAGGAAAGCCATTCACGAATATATTTTTTCAAAGTTCTTTATCCAAAACCTGTTCGTGAAAACGTTCATTGCAGAACTTGGTGATGTCAATGCAAAGCCAGCTAACACAAGAGATATACATGTGATAACACCATGGAGGAGGATCCGGATGGCAGCTCCGCCAGTGGGCTTTGCCAAGATTCACATGGATGCAGGTTTGGCCTGAGAGGGAGAAGGAGGGGCAGCGGTGGCAGTGTGCAGGGACTCGAGTGGCCTTTTTCTCGGGTCGTCAGCACTCGTGATTCATGGTGTGCGTGATGCAGTGACGACCCACAAGTATATGGGGTCAATTGTAGCCTTTTTGATAAGTAAGAGTGTCGAATCCAACAAGGAGCATAAGGAAATGACAAGTGGTTTTCAGCAAGCTAAAGTCTGCAAGTGCTAAAATTGTAAGTAGCGGAGTAGTTTGATAGCAAAATAATTTGTAACGAGCAAGTAACGATAGTAGTAACAAAAGTGCAACAAGGTAGCCCAATCCTTTTGAGGCAAAGGATGTGACAAAACGGTTTCTTATGATAAGCAAAGTGTTCTTGAGGGTACACGGGAATTTCATCTAGTCACTTTCATCATGTTGGCTTAATTCGTGTTCGCTACTTTGATAATTTGGTATGTGGGTGGATCGGTGCTTAGGTGTTGTTCTTACTTGAACAAACCTCCTACTTATGATTAACCCTCTTGCAAGCATCCGCAACTATGATAAAAGTATTAAGAATAAATTCTAACCATAGCATTAAACTTTTAGATCCAATCAGTCCCTTACGGAATAGCGCATAAACTGGGGTTTAAGCTTCTGTCACTCTCGCAACCCACCATCTAATAACTACTCCATAATGCATTCCCTTAGTCCCAAATATGGTGAAGTGTCATGTAGTCGGCGTTCACATGACACCACTAAGAGAATGACAACATACATATCATCAAAATATCGAACACATATCAAGTTCACATGATTGCTTGCGACATGATTTCTCTCGTGACCTCAAGAACGAAAGTAACTACTTACAAATGATAAACATGCTCAAGATCGGAGGGGTATTAAATAGCATAAAGGATCTTAACATATAATATTCCATCAAATAAACCATATAGTAATCAACTACAAGATGTAATCAACACTACTAGTCACCCGCAAGCACCAATCTATAGTTTTGGTACAAAGATTGAACACAAGAGATGAACTAGGGTTTGAGAGGAGTTGGTGCTGTTAAAGATGTTGATGAAGATAGCCCTCCCCAAGATGGAAGAGTTGTTGGTGATGATGACGACAATGATTTCCCCCTCCGGGAGGGAAGTTCCCCCGGCAGAATCGCTCTGTCGGAGGGCAAAAGTGCTCCTACCCAAGTTCCGCCTCGGGGCAGCGGCGCTTCGTCCCAAAAGTCCTATGCTTATTTTTTCTAGGTCAAAATGACTTATATACCAAAAGATGGGCACCAGAGGTGGGCCGAGGAGGGCAGCACCCACTAGGGCGTGCCTGGGCCTCCTGGCATGCCCAGGTGGGTTGTGCCCACCTGGTGGCCCCCTCTGGTACTTGTTTGCTCCAATAATTCTTAAATATTCCATAAAAAATCCTCAAGAAGTTTCAACTCATTTGGAGTTGGGCAGAATAGGTAGCTTGACGTAGCTTTTTCACGTCCAGATTTCCAGCTGCCAGAATTCTCCCCCTACCTTGCATATTATGAGAGAAAATGCATTAGAATTACTCCAAAAAGCATTATTATATAATAAAACAACATAAATAACACTAGGAAAACATGATGCAAAATGGACGTATCAACTCCCCCAAGCTTAGACCTCGCTTGTCCTCAAGTGAAAACCGAAATCGAAAAACATGTCCACATGCTTAGAGAGAGAGGTGTCGACAAAAACAAAAATACGGACATAGCAGCATCATGTGACTTATTATAATAGCAACAAACTTTAACATAATACTTCTATCACAGAACTTTTGTCATAGACTTCTCATGAACAAGTGACAATTCATCACAACATCGAAGTATAAATCATAAACTCTATTGGAAGCCAACAAACTATGTTCTCAGTCAACTTTGCAACTACAATTCATCATCTTTTAAGGAAGGGTCACGTATCGGAGCCTTTAGGCAAGTCCATATACTCAACCATCATTTAGTCTTCTATAATTGCTAACACTCACCGCATACACATGAGCAAAACGTTTCAACCAGACACATAGAAAGATAGAGGCTTATAGTTTCGCCTCCCAACGCACTCACCTCAAGGCTGATGTCAACAATAATAACTCATTCTATCCATATTCAACTGGATATATGTGCCTAGATCTTTCCTCACCACATGATGCTTGCCAAAGGAGAAGAATAAAAGGAATAGAGAGAAAAACTTTGAATCTTGCATGAAAGTAAATACATGAAAGTAAAAGATAGGCCCTTCGCAGAGGGATGCAGAGGTTGGCATGCTTTTTTGTTTGTATGTTCAACCCCTTAGTGCAAGAGAATGTCACATTATATTGCCAGTTGTGATGGCAACCTTTATTATGCAGTCTATCGCTTTTATTCTTCACCATCAGAAGTTCGTACAACGCTCAATTTTCCCTTACACTAAATGATCTCACACTTTTAGAAGCAATTGTTACTGTTCTTTTTGCACCAATGACAACTTACTTGAAGGATCTTACTCAATCAATAGGTAGGTATGGTGGACTCTCAAACAAGATAGGGTTTATGGGTTTTGGATGTACAAGTAGTATCTCTACTTAGTGCGGAGTTTTTTGCTAGCAAAGATGGGGGCAAGCACCACATCTCGAAGGATCTATGATAATATAACTTCTATGTGAATATGAACAAACATAAATCATTAAGTTGTCTTCCATGTCCAGCGTCAACCATTTTGGCATATAATATTTTGATGGGTGCTCACAATCATAAAAGATTTCTAGGATAGTATATTTCTATGTGAATCTTCTCTTCCCTATTAATTCTTTCATGATTTGCATCATTGACCAATGCTATGTTTGTCAATCTACAATAAAATTTTCTACTTCCAAGCTTCTGGAATTATTTGTGACAAGAGAGTGCCACAAAAGCTAAAAGGCAAGTTCTATAGGACGGCGGTTCAACCCGCAATGTTGTATGGCGCTGAGTGTTGGCTGACTAAAAGGCGACATGTTCAACAGTTAGGTGTGGCGGACATGCGTATGTTGAGATGGATGTGTGGCCACAAAGAGGAAGGATCGAGTCCAAAATGATGATATACAAGATAGAGTCGGGGTAGCACCAATTGAAGAGAAGCTTGTCCAACATCATCTGAGATGGTTTGGGCATATTTTTTTGACAGAAAGAATGTAAGGGAACCCCCTACAGTATAATTGGTGCAACAAACCCAAATTGCAAGTACCGTGCCTTGAACCTGGGTGGGTGGGAAGGCATCAGCCCCTTCCCACCACTAGGCTATGCCTTAGTCTACGGTTTGGGCATATTTAGCGCGGGCCTCTAGAAGCTCCAGTGCATAGCGGATGGTTAAAGTGTGCGGAGAATTTCAAGAGAGGATGGGGTAGACCTAATTTGACATGGGAGGAGTCCGTTAAGGGAGACCTGAAGGATTGGAGTATCACCAAAGAGCTAGCTATGGACAGGGGTGCGTGGAAGCTTGCTATCCATGTGCCAGAGCCATGAGTTGGTTTCAAGATCTTATGGGTTTCACCTCTAGCCTACCCCAACTTGTTTGGGAATAAAGGCTTTGTTGTTGTTGTTGCTGTTGCTGTTGTTGTTGTTGTTGTTGTTGTTGTTGTTGTTGTTGTTGTTGTTGTTGTTGTTGTTGTTGTTGTTGTTGTTGTTGTTGTTGTTGTTGTTGTTGTTGTTGTTGTTGTTGTTGTTGTTGTTGTTGTTGTTGTTGTTGTTGTTGTTGTTGTTGTTGTTGTTGTTGTTGTTGTTGTTGTTGTTGTTGTTGTTGTTGTTGTTGTTGTTGTTGTTGTTGTTGTTGTTGTTGTTGTTGTTGTTGTTGTTGTTGTTGTTGTTGTTGTTGTTGTTGTTGTTGTTGTTGTTGTTGTTGTTGTTGTTGTTGTTGTTGTTGTTGTTGTTGTTGTTGTTGTTGTTGTTGTTGTTGTTGTTGTTGTTGTTGTTGTTGCTGTTGCTGTTGCTGTTGCTGTTGCTGTTGCTGTTGCTGTTGCTGTTGCTGTTGCTGGTGTTGCTGTTGCTGGTGTTGCTGTTGTTGCTGTTGTTGCTGTTGTTGCTGCTGTTGTTGTTGCTGTTGCTGGTGTTGCTGGTGTTGTTGTTGTTGTTGTTGTTGTTGTTGTTGTTGTTGTTGTTGTTGTTGTTGTTGTTGTTGTTGTTGTTGTTGTTGTTGTTGTTGTTGTTGTTGTTGTTGTTGTTGTTGTTGTTGTTGTTGTTGTTGTTGTTGTTGTTGTTGTTGTTGCTGTTGCTGTTGCTGTTGCTGTTGCTGTTGCTGCTGCTGCTGCTGTTATTGTTGTTGCTGTTGCTGTTGTTGTTGTTGTTGTTGACATTTTCTTTTATTTCTTTTCCTTTTGTTGCAACAAGAAAGTAAAGAAGGAAAAACTAAAACTAAACTTTATTATATATCTCGCACACGATTACAAGGATTGATCACTAAGCAAACTCACAAAAAGATAAGATCAAACTAAACTTTTATTCATCTAAAAGCAAAAGATAACCATGGATATAGTTAATAAAGCAAAGGGAAAAGATAGTGGAGATGATACGATACTGGGCACCTCCACCAAGCTTGGCGAAAGCCAAGGGGAGTGCCCATACCCAATACTCAGTTTTCTTTTGGTGAAGAAGGAGGTGGCGGTGATGAAGTAGAAGCAATCCGGTCTTGAAGGACCAAGAGACTCTCCAATCTCCAGATGACTCTCCGCAGGGAAGCAATGTGCTCCATATGCAAAATATTTTCACGAGTGAGATACTTATTTTGTATGCGAACCGTTCCGATGATCCTGAAGGCTGCAATCTCAGTGGGGGTAAGATGAGCATAGTAGGGTTCAAGGATATATTCCTCATCGGCGGGCAAGGCTTGCTCGTCCATGGGGACTTGATCTCCGGTGGCCTCCTTGCTCTTGTCCTCCTTAGCTGCTAAAACGAGGTCTTCTCTCTTCAGCTAGATATTCATCAACCAGGCATCCTCTTCCATACGATCAGAGGGAGAAGAAGACATCATGCCTGGCTAAACATATCTAACAAAGGACAGCAAGAAAAGAAAACAGGAGGTTTCTCCGCGACACGGAGGTTAACAGGTTCGAGAGGTATATATAGATTTTTTATCTTGGGGAACAAGCAAAACGGAAGCCGGAAAGTACCCAAGGTGGGCACAACCCACCTGGGCACGCCAAGCACCCCTAGTGTATCGTGCCCACTAGGGTCACTTTCTTGGAAGTTTCTTATTTTACTAATTTTCTAAATATTCCAAAACTGACAAAATATTTTTGCAGATTTTTCGGAGTCCGTTTACTTACCGTATCATGTACCTCCCTTTTTCATGATTCTGGGGTGTTCCGGAAGGTTTCCTTGATGTGTTCTTCCGGTGTCAAAGTTTGGATAATATTTCTTTCAACATTAATGGGCGTACCTAAGATATAATGTTTTATTCGTTGCCCATTGACAAACTTCGCGTTAGTACCTTCGACATTATTTATTTTGATAGCTCCGGATCGATAGACCTCCTCGATGACATAGGGTCCTTCCCATTTGGAGAGGAGTTTTCCTGCAAATAATCCGAAACGATAGTTGTATAAAAGAGCATATTATCCAACTTTAAACTCGCGCTTTTGGATTCTTTTATCATGCCATCTTTTAACTTTTTCTTTGAATAATTATGCATTTTCATAAGCCTGGGTTCTCCATTCATCTAATGAGCTAATATCAAATAACCTATTTTCACTGGCAAGTTTGAAATCATAATTGAGTTCTTTAATTGCCCAAAATGCTTTATGTTATAACTAGGCAAATGACAAGCTTTTCCATAAACCATTTTATATGGAGACATACCCATAAGATTTTTATATGTTGTTTTATAAGCCCAAAGTGCATCATCTAATTTCTTAGACCAATTCTTCCGGGACCTATTGACAGTCTTTTGTAAGATTAGTTTTATTTCTCTATTGTTAAGTTCAACTTGACCACTAGACTGAGGATGATAAGTTGATGCAATTCTATGGTTAACATCATACTTAGCAAGCAACGGAAAGCACCATGAATAAAGTGTGAACCACCATCAGTCATTAAATATCTAGGGACTCCAAACCTTGGGAAAATAACTTCCTTAAGCATTTTAATATAGGTGTTATGATCAGCACTACTGATTGGAATAGCTTCTACCCACTTAGTAACATAATCAACAGAAACCAAAATATGTGTATACCCATTAGAGGAAGGAAAAAGTCCCATGAAATCAAATCCCCAAACATCAAATGGTTATATTACCTATTCTTTGGCATCACAAGATGAGACAAACTTACGGGCATCTTTGAAGAGAGTAGGCCAATAAAAGCCAGATTGCAATACCTTATGAGTTGTTCTGTCTCCCGTGTGATGTCCTCCATAAGCTTCAGAGTGACATTTCCATAGGATTTGTTCCTGTTCGTGCTCAGGTACACAATGACTAATAATACCATCTACTCCTTCTTTATAAAGATGTGGGTCATCCCAAAAGTAATGTCTTAAATCATAGAAGAATTTTTTATTTTGTTGGTATGTGACACTAGGTGGTATGTATTTAGCAACAATATAATTAGCATATTCAGCATACCAAGGTGTACTATGAGAAACATTTATTGCAGCTAATTGTTCCATCAGGAAAACTATCATTAATAGGTTGTGGGTCATCAAGAATATTTCGAAGCCTAGACAAGTTATCAGCTATGGGGTTCTCTGCTCCTTTCCTATCAGTGATATGCAAATCAAGTTCTTGTAGCAGAAGAACCCACCTAATGAGTCTAGGTTTAACATCTTTCTTTTCCATACGATATTTTATAGCAGCATGATCGGTGTGAATAATTACTTTAGAATCAACAATGTAAGATCTGAATTTTTCACAAGCAAACACCACTGCTAAGAATTCTTTTTCAGTAGTAGCATAGTTTCGTTGAGCACTGTCTACAGTTTTACTAGCATAATGAATAACATTCAGTTTCTTATCACCTCTTTCTCCTAGAACAACACCAACAACATAATCACTAGCATCACAAGTAATCTCAAAAGGCAAGTTCCAATCAGGTGGTTAAATAATAGGTGCAGTAATTAAGGATTTCTTTAGTGTTTCAAAGGCTTCCAAACAATCATCATCAAACATAAAGGGAATATCCTTTTGCAAAAGATTCGTAAGAGGGCTAGAAATTTTAGAAAAGTCTTTGATAAACCTCCTATAGAAACCAGCATGACCAAGGAAACTATGAATACCTTTGATATCTTTAGGACATGGCATTTTCTCAATTGCATCAACCTTGGCTTTGTCCACCTCAATGCCTCTTTCAGAAATTTTATGGCCCAAAACAATACCTTCATTAATCATAAAGTGGCACTTCTCCCAATTCAAGACAAGATTTGTTTGTTCACATCTCTGCATGACTCGATCAAGATTGCTTAAACAATCATAGAAAGACTTCCCATAATTAGAAAAGTCATCCATGAAAACCTTAACAATATTTTCATAAAAATCAAAGAATATAGCAGTCATACATCTTTGAAAGGTAGCAGGTGCATTACATAAACCAAAAGGCATACGTCTATAAGCAAATGTTCCAAAAGGACAAGTAAAAGTGGTCTTTTCTTGATCAGATTGTAAAACAAGTATTTGTGAAAAGCCAGAATATCCATCAAGGAAGCAAAAATGTGTGTGCTTAGATAATCTTTCTAACATTTGATCGATAAAAGGAAGAGGGTAATGATCTTTTCTAGTTGCTTTGTTTAATTTTCTATAATCAATTACCATCCTATAGCTTGTGACAATTCTTTATAGAATGAGCTCATTCTTATCATAGGGAACAACAGTAATACCTCCCTTCCTGGGGACACAATGAACATGACTTACCCATCTACTATTAGCTATATGATAGATTATACCTGCTTCCAGAAGTTTCAATATTTCCGTTCTTACCACTTCTTTCATCTTCGGATTTAACTAACGTTGGTGATCAACAACGGGTTTAGCATCAGGTTCCATATTAATCTTGTGCTAACATAGAGTGGGACTAATGCCCTTAATATCATCAAGAGTATATCCAATATCAGCCCTATGCTTCCTTAGAACTTTCAATAATCTTTCTTCTTCATGTTCTGAAAGGTTAGCACTAATAATAACATGATATATCTTATTTTCATCAAGATAAGGATATTTCAAAGTGTCTGGCAATTGTTTTACTTCAAACACAGGATCACATTTGGGTGGAGGACGACCTCCTAGAGTTTCAATAGGTAAATTGTGTTTAAGCAGAGGTTGTTGTTTGAAAAAGATTATATCTATTTCATTTCTTTCACACATATGCAAATCATTTTCATGGTCTAGCAAATATTGTTCAAAAGGATCAGTAGGAGGCACATCAATAGAAGCAAGACCAATAATTTCATCCTTACTAGGCTAATCTTTCTTATGAGGTTGTCTACTAAACTTGGAAAAGTTAAATTCATGAGATTCATCACCAAAGCTAACACTGACAGTTTGTTTCTCACAATCTATTTTGGCATTAACGGTGTTCAAGAAAGGTCTACAAAAAATAATGGGACAAAAGTAATCTTGTGGGGAGCTAAGAACAAGAAAATCAGTAGGGTATTTTATTTTCCCACACAAGACTTCAAAATCTCTAAGAATCCAAATTGGTGATATAGTATCTCTATTAGAAAGTTTAATCGTGACATCTATGCCTTCTATTTCAGCAGGTGTTATTTCATCTTTAATTTCTTGATATAAGGAAAAATGAATAGCACTCACACTAGCACCTAGGTCACATAACCCATGATAACAGTGATCTCCTATCTTAACTGAGACAACAGGCATGCCAACAACTGGTCTATGTTTATCTTTTCCTTCAGGTTTGGCAATTCTAGAAGCTTCACCATAGAAGTAAATAACATGCCCATCAATATTATCAACTAAGAGATCTTTAACCATAGCAACACTAGGTTCAACTCTGATTTGTTCAGATGGTTTGGGTGTTCTAACATAACTTTTGTAAACCGAAGCTTTAGCATGTACCTTCATCCTAACAGGGAAAGGTGGGTTTTCAACATAAGTAGTAGGAACAACTGGATCAACATTGTAAATGATAGTTTGTTCTTTAGCTTTTACCGGTTCTTCAATTTCTTCTTTAATAGGTGGGTGATATTTAAACCACTTCTCCATAGGGAGATCAACATGAGTAGCAAAAGATTCATAAAAGGAAGCTACTATGTCAGAGTCAAGTCCATATTTAGTGCTAAACTTTTGAAAAGCATCGGTATTCATAAAAGATTTAACAAAATCAAACTTAGGTTTAATACCTGACTCTTTACCTTTGTTGAGTTCCCAATCTTCAGACTTGCGTCTAATTCTTTCTAAAAGATCCCACCGGAATTCAATAGTCTTGTTCATTAAAGAACCAGTACAAGAAGTATCGAGCATGGTTTGGTCATTACGAGAAAGCCGATCATAAAAATTCTGAATAATATTTCTCTTGAGAGCTCATGATTGGGGCATGAATATAACGTTGACTTAAGACTCCCCCAAGCTAAAGCGATACTTTCTCCTTCACGAGGCCAAAAATTATATATATGATTCCGATCACGATGAACAAGATGCATAGGATAATTTTTGTGATGAAATTCCAATTTCAAACGATTCCAAATGATCCAATATCATCGCATAGCCTATACCATGTCAATTATTTTCCCTTCAAAGATAAAGGGAAAACCTTTTTCTTAGCTTCATCTCCGGGTAAACCTGCAAGATTAAACAATCCACAAATTTCATCCACATTATCAAGTGCATATCAGGATGTTCAGTTCCATCTCCTGCATAAGGATTAGCTAGCAGTTGTTCTAACATACCTGAAGGAATTTCATATTCAATATTTTCAGTAGGTGTATTAGGTTGAGGGGCAACTAATTGTGGTTCCGGTCGAGGTGAAGATACCCTGAACAAACCCCTCAAAGGATTGTTTTCCATAGTAGCAAGTGACAATAAATTTCAGCATGTAGTAATAATGTTTGCTTACCAATTTTCACTTACCAAGAGCGCTTCACTCCCAGCAGCGGCGCCAGAAAATAGCCTTGATGACCCACAAGTATATGGGGTCAATTGTAGCCTTTTCGATAAGTAAGAGTATCAAACCCAATGAGGAGAAGAAGGAAATGACAAGTGGTTTTCAGAAAGGTAATGTCTGCAAGTGCTAAAATTGTAAGTAGTGGAGTAGTTTGATAGCAAGATAATTTGTAACGAGCAAGTAACAATACACTAGTAGAAAACAGGGATTTGGTTCAGGCCGGGCCAACCCATTAGTCCCGGTACAGTCAAGAACCAGGACCCATGGGGGCATAGGTCCCGGTTTGTGAGGCCAGGGGGCCGGCTGGGCCATCGTGGGTCATTGGTCCTGGTTCGTCTGGCCCCTTTGGTCCTGGTTCCAGGCACGAACCGGGACCAATGTGCCTCATTCCTGGCCCACCACCATTGGTCCCGGTTGGTGGCATGAATCGGGACCAAAGGGTGTCCTTTAGTCCCGGTTCCAGCCACGGACCGGGACCAATGAGTTGCCTATATATACCCCCTCGCCCGCGAGCAGAGCACTCCACTGCTCTATTTTTCTGGCCGGCCGTTGGAGAGCTTTGTGGTGCTCTAGCTCACCTCCTATGCACATGAGGTGTTCGATGAAATGCCCGAGCCACACTTAAGCTTTCTGCTCTCGAAGCTCCTTGTAAAGCTCCATTTTCCTCGAGATTTGTCTAGGTTTGGCGGTCCGTCCTGTCCTGTCCCCGTCCTCACTGTCGTTGATTTCCCGCGCCGATCTCGTGGCTTGCACCACCATGGTGAGCCTATTGATCTTATCTTCTTTCTAAAAGAAAAACTTTCTTACTTGTATGATTTAGATAGATACTTGTGTAGTTTTGTTACTTATTATTGTTTGTTATTATATAGTGCGATGGTTTTGGTATCCGCCTCTATCAGCCCTCGTCTTGTCTATGATTCAGATGTGGTATATATATTTTCTTTTATAACTATTAGTTTCATTTAGTGTTTATGACAATTATGCCAAGCAACATGACATAGCTTTTTTATTTAGGAGGTATGTGAACCGAAAATTCCAACCGACACTATTGTCGGGAGGTTAAATTTAGTTGAAGAAGAAAATGATTACTTGAAGGAAAATTGAAAAAAAATGAGGAGGAGAAGATTATATTGGAGTTGCATGTTGCGGATGTCGTCGATGATCACAAGATCAAGATGGATGCAATGCACTTGAAGATTATAAAGATTAGAAAATACACCATTCATACTGAGGCTTGGTATCATTATGCCATTGGATCAATTGTTGCCTTGGTTGCAGTTATGTTCTCATTTGTTGTTGCATTGAAATGTTTTACATAGTTTCAATGTATGGTTTAATTAGATGCTCTGGAGAGCTATATGTTGCTCAATGAGAACTATGTATGTACTTTGGTTTTAGTGTGATGATGAACTTCTATTAATTTGGTCACTTATCTATTCATGATGTACGCAGAGATGAACAGACAATGGATGTACGGTAACAGATGCACCTCCAAGTACATTAAGGGCGTGAATAATTTTCTCGCAGTGGCTGAAGCAAAAAAGCAGAATGGTTTTATGTGTTGTCCATGCCCTATATGCGGGAATACGAGGTCTTACTCTGATTAGAAAACCCTTCACACCCACCTTCTTTATAAGGGTTTCATGCCACACAATAATGTTTGGACCAAGCATGGAGAAAGAGGGGTTATGATGGAAGACAACAAATAATAAGAAGATGATGACAACTATGTGCCCCCTGAATACGGTGATGCTGCAATGGGGGAAGTTGAAGATCAAGAGGAACCAGATGATGTGCCCGATGATGATCTTCGCCGGGTCATTGTTGATGCAAAGAGACAGTGCAAAAGTGAAAAGGAGAAGCTGAAGTTTGATCACATGTTAGAGGATCACAAAAAAGGGTTGTACCCCAATTGCGAAGATGGCAACACAAATCTCGGCACCGTACTGGAATTGCTGCAGTAGAAGGAAGAAAATGGTGTGCCTGACAAAGGATTTGAGAAGCTACTGAAAATACTGAAGAATAAGCTTCCAAAGGATAACGAATTGCCCGGCAGTACGTACACAACAAAGAAGGTCGTATGCCCTCTAGGATTGGAGGTGCAGAAGATACATGCATGCCCTAGTGACTGCATCCTATACCATGGTGCGTACAAGGATTTGAACGCATGCCCAGTATGCGGTGCATTGTGGTATAAGATCAGACGAGATGACCCTGGTGATGTTGAAGGCGAGCTCCCCAGGAAGAGGGTTCTTGCCAAGGTGATGTGGTATGCTCCTATAATACCATGGTTGAAACGCCTGTTCAGAAACAAAGAGCATGCCAAGTTGATGCTATGGCACAGAGAGGACCGTAAGAAAGACGGGAAGTTGAGAGCACCCGCCGAGGGGTGGCATTGGAGAAAAATCAAGAGAAAGTACTGGGAGGAGTTTGCAGGTGACGCAAGGAATGTATGGTTTGGTTTAAGCGTGGATGGCATTAATCCTTTTGGGGAGCAGAGCAACAATCAAATCACCTAGCCCGTGACTCTATGTATCTATAACCTTCCTCTTTGGCTGTGCATGAAGCGGAAGTTCATTATGATGCCAGTTCTCATCCAAGGCCCTAAGCAATTCAGCAACGACATTGATGTGTACCTAAGGCCATTAGTTGAAGAACTTTTACAACTGTGGAATGGAAATGGTGTACGTGTGTGGGATGAGCATAAACAGGAGGAATTTGACCTGCATGCGTTGCTGTTTTTAACCATCAATGAGTGGCCTGCTCTCAGTAACCTTTCAGGACAGACAAACAAGGGATACCACGCATGCACGCACTGTTTAGATGACACTGAGAGTATATACCTGGACAAATGCAGGAAGAATGTGTACCTGGGGCATCGTCGATTTCTTCCGACCAAGCATCAATGTCGAAAGAAAGGCAAGCATTTCAAAGGCGAGGTAGATCACCGGAAGAAGCCCGCCATGCATACCGGTGATCACGTACTTGCTATGGTCAATGATTTACAAGTAATCTTTGGAAAGGGTCCCGACGGACTATCTGTTCCGAATGACGCTGAGGGACGCGCACCCATGTGGAAGAAGAAATCTATATTTTGGGACCTACCTACTAGAAAGAACAAGAGGTCCGCTAGTCAGTCGATGTGATGCACATGGAGAAGAACCTTTGCGTGAACCTGCTAGGCTTCTTGGGTGTGTATGGGAAGACAAAAGATACACCGAAGGTACAGAGGACCAGCAACGTGTGCATGAAAAAGACGGCATGCCTCCAAAGTAGTATGAAGGTCCTGCCAGCTACACTCTTACCAAAGAAGAGAAGGAAATCTTCTTTGAATGCCTGCTCAGTATGAAGGTCCCGTCTGGCTACTCGTCGAATATAAAGGGAATAATAAATATGGCAGCGAAAAAGTTCCAGAACCTAAAGTCTCATGACTTGTCGGCGTCCTGGATTTGGGGGTATCTAGCCCTACCTGCCTGTAGCCCACCGTGTGACTCCATCGACGGCCTGGTACGGCCCAGCTTCAACACCAACACCACCAGACCCTCACGAGGGGCCAAACCTCGGGAGGCGGATGACGCCAAGACCCCCGAAGGAAGCAGCCTCGTCAGGAGGGCTCTTGAGGGGCGGAGAGTTCTATGCAAGCTACCTCATGAGGCTCAGCTGACGTGAGCCATGACGACCAAGGCCAGGCAGGCGCCAGGCGGGCGATAGACGGGCACAGAGCGCAGGTTTCCTCTTCAGTGCAAAGGAGGCAAGCCATAGGCGTGGAGTCCCGAGGAATCAGTCAAAGGTTGCCACTCCGGTGCAACAAGACCAAGACCGCCAGGACGGCGGGACGGAGGTCATCGACAAGCCCACCGCAGCGTCACGACCAGAGGCTTTTCGCAGGACAAGACTACTTTTTTCAGGATAGACTGTACTACTTGTCCCCTTTCAAATCCCGCCGTTGTGGAATCCCTTCCCGCTCATATTTGGGAAGAGGGCCAAGGCCACTATAAATAGGACTAGCCACCACCATAGGAAGTGGACCGAAATCAAAACAAGTAGAGCACCACACCAGCTCAAGAACACCTCTCCTCCGGAGGCTTGTTCATCCACTGTACTTGCTCATCCATAGCCCTTCAAGGCAATCCACCACACCACACTGGAGTAGGGTGTTACACCACAACGGTGGCCCGAACCAGTATAAATCTCTGTGTCTTTGTGTCTCTTTGAGCTCGACGCGTTAGGCCTAGGAGGATCGCGCGTAGGCAAGCTGCGCAGGTTGAGATATCCGCACGCACCCCAGAGTTCGAACCTCTCAAGGGTTGTCGGACCCCGAAATCCAATATTTGGAGTGCCAGGTAGGGGTGTGTCGGATCCTCTCTTCCGTCATTCGATCTACCACCACTTCAACACCTCCATGGCCTATGCGTGCCAGGCTCGCGCCGAGCGTCAGGCTGCAGTCACCGCCCGCGTCGCTCAAACGGCTTCGGCGGGTGACGGTTGTGCCCGCCGCGCTCCTTCTCCGGTGGCTAACGCCGCCACGGGCCCTGCCGGCCACGAGCAACAGGCTTCATCGCTGCACCCATCGGTGTGACGTGACGGCCGCACCGCTACTCCGTCACTAACCCCAGCAGCCTTGACATCCCATGCGCGCCGCGGCCAGGTGGACGCGCAGGCCGCTCTGCTCACGGTGCGGGAGCTTCTTCGCTACCGCTCGGTGGGAGATCTCTATGAGGAGTGGCTCGAGCGCATCGCCGAGCTCATCAGCGTCGCGCACGGGGGCTCCGACGGGCCGGCTCGCTTGCTACCTCAGCAACAACCTGCAACGGGTGACGTGGCGCACGGGGCTCCTCCACCACCTCCGGCCCGGGGCGCCACCATCGAGCCAAGGCATATGGCTCCACGGCGCGACCCGCAGTGCCCGGC
This sequence comes from Triticum aestivum, assembly GCF_018294505.1. Taxonomy (NCBI): domain Eukaryota; kingdom Viridiplantae; phylum Streptophyta; class Magnoliopsida; order Poales; family Poaceae; genus Triticum; species Triticum aestivum. The sequence goes on from NC_057804.1 coordinate 604,264,490, forward strand.
GCCGGCTCGGGATGACATGAGCTACTAGGTGGTGCAGTGCCCCCAAGGGGAAGTGCGCGTGCTTCCAGTGCCCCAGCACCAGGCTCGCGTGCCGCCATAGGAGGTGGCGGTGCGTGGGCACCAGGACCACGTTCCACCCCCTCGACGACCTCCAGTGGCCACGACGGGATGCCACGCGTTCACTACGGAGCTCTGCAACGTCTTCTGGCCAAGCAAGTTCAAGCCCGACATGCCTCCGCGCTACAACGTCACCGCAGACCCCGCCAAGTTCTTGTAGCTCTACGAGCTGAGCATCGAGGCAGACAACGGGGACAAGAAGATCATGGCAAACTGGTTCCCGATGACCCTCAAGGATGGCGCGCGTTCTTGTCTCCTGAACCTGTCCGAGCGGTTGATTTCTTCCTGGGAGGAGATGTGCAGCCGCTTCATCGCCAACTTCCAGGGCACCCGCGACTGTCTGCCGGCCGTGTGTGACCTGCGACGCATCAAGCAGCAACCTGGAGAGTGAAGGAAATATGCCCTAGAGGCACTAATAAAGTTATTATTTATTTCCTTATATCATGATAAATGTTTATCATTCATGCTAGAATTGTATTAACCGAAAACGTGATACATGTGTGAATACATAGACAAACAGAGTGTCACTAGTATGCCTCTACTTGACTAGCTCGTTGATCAAAGATGGTTATGTTTCCTAGCCATAGACAAAGAGTTGTCATTTTATTAACGGGATCACATCATTAGGAGAATGATGTGATTGACTTGACCCGTTCCGTTAGCTTAGCACTTGATCGTTTAGTATTCTGCTATTGCTTTCTTCATGACTTATACATGTTCCTATGACTATGAGATTATGCAACTCCCGTTTACCGGAGGAACACTTTGTGTGCTACCAAACGTTACAACGTAACTGGGTGATTATAAAGGTGCTCTACAGGTGTCTCCGAAGGTACTTGTTGGGTTGGCGTATTTCGAGATTAGGATTTGTCACTCCGATTGTCGGAGAGGTATCTCTGGGCCCACTCGGTAATGCACATCACTATAAGCCTTGCAAGCATTGCAACTAATGAGTTAGTTGCGGAATGATGTATTACGGAACGAGTAAAGAGACTTGACGGTAACGAGATTGAACTAGGTATTGAGATACCGATGATCGAATCTCGAGCAAGTAACATACCGATGACAAAGGGAACAACGTATGTTGTTATGCGGTTCGACCGATAAAGATCTTCGTAGAATATGTAGGAGCCAATATGGGCATCCAGGTTCCGCTATTGGTTATTGACCAGAGAGGTGTCTCGGTCATGTCTACATAGTTCTCGAACCCGTAGGGTCCGCACACTTAATGTTCGTTGATGATATAGTATTATGAGTTATGTATGTTGGTAACCGAATGTTGTTCGGTGTCCCGGATGAGATCACGGATATGACAAGGAACTCCGGAATGGTCCGGAGATAAAGTTTGATATATGGGATAATAGTGTTTAATCTCTGGAAGGGTTCCGGAATTCACCGGAAGGGGTTCCGGATGTTTCCCGAAATGTTTGGGTATGAGAACACGTTATTTGGGCCAAAGGGGAAAGCCCACGAGGCTTTTGGAAAGTGCAAAAGGAAGTTTTGCGGAGATCAGAGGCTAGACGCCAGGAACCCTGGCGTCTATGGGGTAGACGCCGGGAACCCTGGCGTCTAGCCCTTGAGTCTGTGTAGGACTCTTGCCTTTCTGGCAAAACCGACTTTGAGGAGGATTTTACTCCAAGTTTTGACCCCAGGGCTCAACAAATAAATAGAGGGGCAGGGCTAGCACCCAAGACACATCAAGAAACACCAAGCCGTGTGCCGACAACCCCATCCCCTCTAGTTTATGTTGGGGAACGTAGTAATTTCAAAAAATTTCCTACGCACACGCAAGATCATGGTGATGCATAGCAACGAGAGGGGAGAGTGTTGTCTACGTACCCTCGTAGACCGAAGCGGAAGCGTTGACGCAACGTAGAGGAAGTAGTCGTACGTCTTCCCGGTCCAACCGATCCAAGCACCGTTACTCCGGCACCTCCGAGTTCTTGACACACGTACAGCTCGATGACGCACCCCGAGCTCCGATCCAGCAAAGCTTCAGGGAGGAGTTCCATCAGCACGACGGCGTGGTGACGATCTTGATGTTCAACCGTCGCAGGGCTTCGCCTAAGCACCGCTACAATATGACCGAGGTGTAATATCGTGGAGGGGGGCACCGCACACGGCTAAGGAACGATCACAAAGATCAACTTGTGTGTCTATGGGGTGCCCCCTGCCCCCATATATAAAGGAGTGGAGGAGGGGAGGGCCGGACCTCTCTATGGCGCGCCCTAGGGGAGTCCTACTCCCACCGGGAGTAGGATTCCCCCTTTCCTAGTCCAACTAGGAGTCCTTCCATGTAGTAGGAGTAGGACACAAGGAAGGGGAAGAGAGAAGGGAAGGAAGGAGGGGGTGCGGCCCCTCCCCCTAGTCCAATTCGGACTAGGCCATGGGGGGGGGGCCTGCCCTAGGCAGCCCCTCTCTCTTTCCCGTATGGCCCAATAAGGCCCAATACTTCTCCCTGGCGAATTCCCGTAACTCTCCGGTACTCCGATAAATACCCGAATCACTCGGAACCATTCCGAACTCCGAATATAGTCGTCCAATATATCGATCTTTATGTCTCGACCATTTCGAGACTCCTCGTCATGTCCCCGATCTCATCTGGGACTCCTAACTCCTTCGGTACATCAAAACTCATAAACTCATAATATAACTGTCATCGAAACCTTAAGCGCACGGACCCTACGGTTCGAGAACAATGTAGACATGACCGAGACACGTCTCCGGTCAATAACCAATAGCGGGACCTGGATGCCCATATTGGTTCCTACATATTCTACGAAGATCTTTATCGGTCAGACCGCATAACAACATACGTTGTTCCCTTTGTCATCGGTATGTTACTTGCCCGAGATTCGATCGTCGGTATCCAATACCTAGTTCAATCTCGTTACCGGCAAGTCTCTTTACTCGTTCCGTAATACATCATCTCGCAACTAACTCATTAGTTGCAATGCTTGCAAGGCTTAAGTGATGTGCATTACCGAGAGGGCCCAGAGATACCTCTCCGACATTCGGAGTGACAAATCCTAATCTCGAAATACGCCAACCCAACAAGTACCTTTGGAGACACCTGTAGAGCACCTTTATAATCACCCAGTTACGTTGTGGCGTTTGGTAGCACACAAAGTGTTCCTCCGGTAAACAGGAGTTGCATAATCTCATAGTCATAGGAACATGTATAAGTCATGAAGAAAGCAATAGCAACATACTAAACGATCGGGTGCTAAGCTAACGGAATGGGTCATGTCAATCAGATCATTCAACTAATGATGTGATCCCGTTAATCAAATAACAACTGTTTGTCCATGGTTAGGAAACATAACCATCTTTGATTAACAAGCTAGTCAAGTAGAGGCATACTAGTGACACTCTGTTTGTCTATATATTCACAGATGTATTATGTTTCCGGTTAATACAATTCTAGCATGAATAATAAACATTTATCATGAAATATGGAAATAAATAATAACTTTATTATTGCCTCTAGGGCATATTTCCTTCGGTCTCACACTTGCACTAGAGTCAATAATCTAGTTCACATTGCCATGTGATTTAACACCAATAATCATATTTGTATATGATTAACACCCATAGTTCACATCGTCATGTGACCAACACCCAAAGGGTTTACTAGAGTCAATAATCTAGTTAACATCGCTATGTGATTAACACCCAAAGAGTACAAAGGTATGATCATGTTTTGCTCGTGAGAGAAGTTTAGTCAACGGGTCTGTCACATTCAGAGCCGTATGTATTTTGCAAATATTCTATGTCTACAATACTCTGCACGGAGCTACTCTAGCTAATTGCTCCCACTTTCAATATGTATCCAGATTGAGACTTAGAGTCATCTGGATTAGTGGCAAAACTTTCATCGACGTAACCCTTTACGACGAAACTTTTGTCACTTTCATAATCGAGAAACATATCCTTATACCACTAAGGATAATTTTGACCGCTGTCCAGTGATCTACTCCTAGATCACTACTGTACTCCCTTGTCAAACTCAGTGGTGGGGTATACAATAGATCTGGTATACAGCATGGCATACTTTATAGAACCTATGGCTGAGGCATAGGGAATGACTTTCATTCTCTTTCTATCTTCTGCCGTGGTCGGGCTTTGAGTCTTACTCAATTGCACACCTTGTAACACAGGAAAGAACTCTTTCTTTGACTGATCCATTTTGAACTACTTCAAAATCTTGTCAAGGTATTTACTCATTAAAAAAGCTTATCAAGCGTCTTGATCTATCTCTATAGATCTTGATGCTCAATATGTAAGCAGCTTTACCGAGGTCCTTCTTGGAAAAACTCCTTTCAAATACTCCTTTATGCTTTACAGAATAATTCTACATTATTTCTGATCAACAATATGTCATTCACATATACTTATCCGAAATGTTGTATTGCTCCCACTCACTTTCTTGTAAATACAGGCTTCACCGCAAGTCTGTATAAAACTATATGCTTTGATCAACTTATCAAAGCGTATATTCCAACTCCGAGATGCTTGCACCAGTCCATAGATGGATAGCTGGAGTTTGCATATTTTGTTAGTACCTTTAGGATTGACAAAACCTTCTGGTTGCATCATATACAACTCTTCTTTTAAGAAAACCCATTAAGGAATGCAGTTTTGACATCCATTTGCCAGATTTCATAAAATGTGGCAATTGCTAACATGATTCAGACAAACTTAAGCATAGATACGATTGAAAAACTCTCATCGTAGTCAACACCTTGAACTTGTCGAAAACCTTTTGCGACAATTCTAGCTTTGTAGATAGTAACACTACTATCAGTGTCCGTCTTCCTCTTGAAGATCCATTTATTTAACATGGCTTGCTGATCATCGAGCAAGTCAATCAAAGTCCAGACTTTGTTCTCATATATGGATCCCATCTCAGATTTCATGGCCTCAAGCCATTTTGCGGAATATGGGCTCACCATCGCTTCTTCATAGTTTGAATAAGGGAGAAGGTACAAATTACCTTATTAAGCTCTACTTTCCTCCCACTCACTTCTTTCGAGAGAAACTCCTTCTCTAGAAAGGATCCATTCTTAGCAACGAATGTTTTGCCTTTGGATTTGTGATAGAAGGAGTACCCAACAGTTTCCTTTGGGTATTCTATGAAGACGCGCTTTTCCGATTTGGGTTCGAGCTTATCAGGTTGAAAACCTTTTTCACATAAGCATCGCAACTCCAAACTTTAAGAAATGATGGCTTAGCTTTACTGCTAAACCATAGTTCATACGGTGTCGTCTCAACGGATTTAATGGTGCCCTATTTAACATGAATGCAGCTGTCTCTAATGCATAACCCCAAAACGATATTGGTAAATCGGTAAGAGACATCATTGATCGCACCATATCAAATAAAGTGCGGTTATGACGTTCGGACACACCATTACGTTATGGTGTTCCATGTGGCGTGAGCTGTGAAACTATTCCACATTGTTTTATATGAAGGCCAAAATCGTAACTCAAATATTCTCCTCCACGATCAGATCGTAGAAACTTTATTTTCTTGTTACGATGATTCTCCACTTCACTCTGAAATTCTTTGAACTTTTCAAATGTTTCAGACTTGTGCTTCATTAAGTAGATATACTCATATCTGCTCAAATCATCTTGTGAAGGTCAGAAAATAACGATACCTACCACGAGCATCAACACTCATTGGACCGCATACATCGGTATGTATTATTTCCGACAAGTCAGTATCTCGTTCTATTGTTCCGAACAACGGAGTTTCAGTCATCTTGCCCAAAAGGCACGGTTCGCAAGCATCAAATGATTCATAATCAAGTGATTCCAAAAACCCATCAGCATGAAGTTTTTTCATGCGCTTTACACCGATATGACCCAAACGGTAGTGCCACAAATAAGTTGCACTATGATTATTAACTTTGCATCTTTTGGCATCAATATTATGAATATGTGTATCACTACGATCGAGATCCAACAAACTATTTTCATTGGGTGTATGACCATTGAAGGTTTTATTCATTTAAACAGAACAACAATTATTCTCTGATTTTAAATGAATAACTGTATTGCAATAAACATGATCAAATCATATTCATGCTCAACGCAAATGCCAAATAACATTTATTTAGGTTTAACACTAATCCCGAAAGTATAGGGAGTGTGCGATGATGATCATATCAATCTTGGAACTACTTCCAACACTCATCGTCACTTCCCCTTCAACTAGTCTTTGTTTATTCTATAACTCCTGTTTCGAGTTACTAATCTTAGCAACCGAACAAGTATCAAATACTCAGGGGCTACTATAAATACTAGTAAAGCACACATCAATAACCTGTATATCAAATATACCCTTGTTCACTTTGCCATCCTTCTTATCCACCAAATATTTGGAGTAGTTCCACTTCCAGTGACCATTTCCTTTGCAGTAGAAGCACTCAGTTTCAGGCTTTAGGTTCAGCTTTGGGCTTCTTCGCGGGAGTGACAACTTGCTTGTCATTCTACTTGAAGTTCCCTTTCTTTCCCTTTGCCATTCTCTTGAAACTAGTGGTCTTGTCAATCATCAACACTTGATGCTCTTTCTTGATTTCTACCTTCGTCGATTTCAACATCACGAAGAGCTCGGGAATCGTTTTCGTCATCCTTTGCATACTATAGTTCATCACAAAGTTCTATTAACTTGGTGATGGTGACTAGAGAATTCTATCAATCACTATCTTATCTCGAAGATTAACTCCCACTTGATTCAAGCGATTGTAGTACCCAGACAATCTGAGCACTTGCTCACTAGTTGAGCGATTCTCCTCCATCCTTTAGCTATAGAACTTGTTGGAGACTTCATATATCTCAACTCGGGTATTTGCTTGAAATGTTAACTTTAATTCCTGGAACATCTCATATGGTCCATGACGTTCAAAACGTCTTTGAAGTCCCGATTCTAAGCCGTTAAGTATGGTGCACTAAACTATCAAGTAGTCATCATATTGATCTAGCCAAACGTTCATAACGTCTGCATCTGCTCCTGCAATAGGTCTGTCACCTAGCGGTGCATTAAGGACATAATTCTTCTGTGCAGCAATGAGGATAAACCTCATATCACGGATCCAATCCGCATCATTGCTACTAACATTTTTCAACATAATTTTCTCTAGGAACATATCAAAATAAACATATGAAAGCAACAACGCGAGCTATTGATCTACAACATAATTTGCAAAATACTACCAGGACTAAGTTCATGATAAATTAAAGTTCAATTAATCATATTACTTAAGAACTCCACTTAGACAGACATCTCTCTAGTCATCTAAGTGATCACGTGATCCAAATCAACTAAACCATAACCGATCATCACGTGAGATGGAGTAGTTTTCAATGGTGAACATCACTATGTTGATAATATCTACTATATGATTCACGCTCGACCTTTTGGTCTCCGTGCTCCGAGGCCATATCTGCATATGCTAGGCTCGTCAAGTTTAACCTGAGTATTCCGCATGTGCAAAACTGGCTTGCACCCGTTGTAGATGGACGTAGAGCTTATCACACCCGATCATCACGTGGTGTCTGGGCACGACGAACTTTGGCAATGGTGCATACTCAGGGAGAACACTTCTTGATAATTAGTGAGAGATCATCTTAAAATGCTATCGTCAATCAAAGCAAGATAAGATGCATAAAAGATAAACATCACATGCAATCAATATAAGTGATATGATGTGGCCATCATCATCTTGTGCTTGTGATCTCCATCTTCGAAGCACCGTCATGATCACCATCGTCACCGGCGCGACACCTTGATCTCCATCGTAGCATCATTGTCGTCTCGCCAATCTTATGCTTCTACGACTATCGCTACCGCTTAGTGATAAAGTAAAGCATTACAAGGCGATTGCATTGCATACAATAAAGCGACAACCATATGGCTCCTGCCAGTTGCCGATAACTCGGTTACAAAACATGATCATCTCATACAATAAAATTTAGCATCATGTCTTGACCATATCACATCACAATATGCCCTGCAAAAACAAGTTAGACGTCCTCTACTTTGTTGTTGCAAGTTTTACGTGGCTGCTACGGGCTTAAGCAAGAACCAATCTCACCTACACATCAAAACCACAATGATAGTTTGTCAAGTTGGTGCTGTTTTAACCTTCGCAAGGACCGGGCGTAGCCACACTCGGTTCAACTAAAGTTGGAGAAACTGACACCCGCTAGTCACCTGTGTGCAAAGCACGGCGGTAAATACAGTCTCGCGTAAGCGTACGTGTAATGTCGGTCCGGGCCGCTTCATCCAATAATACCGCCGAACCAAATAATGACATGCTGGTAAGCAGTATGACTTATATCGCCCACAACTCACTTGTGTTCTACTCGTGCATATAACATCAAACCATAAAACCTGGCTCGGATGCCACTGTTGGGGAACATAGTAATTCAAAAAATTTCCTACGCACACGCAAGATCATGGTGATGCATAGCAACGAGAGGGGAGAGTGTTGTCTATGTACCCTCGTAAACCGAAGCGGAAGCGTTGACACAACGTAGAGGAAGTAGTCGTACGTCTTCCCGGTCCAACCGATCCAAGCACCGTTACTCCGGCACCTCTGAGTTCTTGACACACGTATAGCTCGATGACGCACCCCGAGCTCCGATCCAGCAAAGCTTCGGGGAGGAGTTCCGTCAGCACGACGGCGTGGTGACGATCTTGATGTTCAACCGTCGCAAGGCTTCGCCTAAGCACCGCTACAATATGACCGAGGTGTAATATCGTGGAGGGGGGCACCGCACACGGCTAAGGAACGATCACGAAGATCAACTTGTGTGTCTATGGGGTGCCCCCTGCCCCCGTATATAAAGGAGTGGAGGAGGGGAGGGCCAGCCCTCTCTATGGCGCGCCCTAGGGGAGTCCTACTCCCACTGGGAGTAGGATTCCCCCTTTCCTAGTCCAACTAGGAGTCCTTCCATGTAGTAGGAGTAGGAGACAAGGAAGGGGAAGAGAGAAGGGAAGGAAGGAGGGGGTGCGGCCCCTCCCCCTAGTCCAATTCGGACTAGGCCACGGGGGGGCGCATGGCCTGCCCTAGGCAGCCCCTCTCTCTTTTCTGTATGGCCCAATAAGGCCCAATACTTCTCCCCGGCGAATTCCCGTAACTCTCCGGTACTCCGATAAATACCCGAATCACTCGGAACCTTTCCGAACTCCGAATATAGTCGTCCAATATATTGATCTTTACATCTCAACCATTTCGAGACTCCTCGTCATGTCCCCGATCTCATCCGGGACTCGGAACTCCTTCGGTACATCAAAACTCATAAACTCATAATATAACTGTCATCGAAACCTTAAGCGTGCGGACCTTACGGTTCGAGAACAATGTAGACATGACCGAGACACGTCTCCGGTCAATAACCAATAGCGGGACCTGGATGCCCATATTGGTTCCTACATATTCTACGAAGATCTTTATCGGTCAGACCGCATAACAACATACGTTGTTCCCTTTGTCATCGGTATGTTACTTGCCCAAGATTCAATCGTCAGTATCCAATACCTAGTTCAATCTCGTTACCGGCAAGTCTCTTTACTCGTTTCGTAATACATCATCTCGCAACTAACTCATTACTTGCAATGCTTGCAAGGCTTAAGTGATGTGCATTACCGAGAGGGCCCAGAGATACCTCTCCGACATTCGGAGTGACAAATCCTAATCTCGAAATACGCCAACCCAACAAGTACCTTTGGAGACACCTGTAGAGCACCTTTATAATCACCCAGTTACGTTGTGACGTTTGGTAGCACACAAAGTGTTCCTCTGGTAAACGGGAGTTGCATAATCTCATAGTCATAGGAACATGTATAAGTCATGAAGAAAGCAATAGCAACATAGTAAACGATCGGGTGCTAAGCTAACGGAATGGGTCATGTCAATCAGATCATTCAACTAATGATGTGATCCCGTTAATCAAATAACAACTCTTTGTCCATGGTTAGGAAACATAACCATCTTTCATTAACAAGCTAGTCAAGTAGAGGCATACTAGTGACACTCTGTTTGTCTATATATTCACACATGTATTATGTTTCCGGTTAATACAATTCTAGCATGAATAATAAACATTTATCATGAAATAAGGAAATAAATAATAACTTTATTATTGCCTCTAGGGCATATTTCCTTTAGTTTATCCTCCGTCATAGTTTTCGTAGTGCTTAGGCGAAGCCCTGCGAAGATTGTTCTATACCAACACCGTCACCTCGCCGTCGTGCTACCTGAACTCATCTACTACCTCGCTCCTCTTGCTGGATCGAGAATGCGAGGACGTCATCGAGCTGAATGTGTGCAGAACTCGAAGGTGCCGTGTGTTCGGTACTTGGATCGGTAGGGTCATGAAGGTGTACGACTACATCAACCGCGTTGATAAACGCTTCCGCTTAGCGATCTTCAAGGGTATGAAGATACACTCTCCCCTCTCGTTGCTATGCATCACCATGATCTTGCGTGTGCGTAGGAAAATTTTGAAATTACTATGTTCCCCAACAGTGGTATCAGAGCTAGGTTTTATGCGTGGATGTTATATGCACGAGTAGAACACAAGTGAGTTGTGGGCGATACAAGTCATACTGCTTACCAGCATGTCATACTTTGGTTCGGCGGTATTGTTGGATGAAGCGGCCCGAACCGACATTACGCGTACGCTTACGCGAGACTGGTTCTATCGACGTGATTTGCACACAGGTGGCTGGCGGGTGTCAGTTTCTCCAACTTTAGTTGAACCGAGTGTGGCTACGCCCGGTCCTTGAGATGGTTAAAACAACACTAACTGGACGAACTATCGTTGTGGTTTTGATGCGTAGGTAAGAACTATTCTTGCTCAGCCCGTAGCAGCCACGTAAAACTTGCAACAACAAAGTAGAGGACGTCTAACTTGTTTTTGCAGGGCGTGTTGTGATGTGATATGGTCAAGACATGATGCTAAATTTTATTGTATGAGATGATCATGTTTTGTAACAAAGTTATCGGCAACTGGCAGGAGCCATATGGTTGTCGCTTTATTGTATGCAATGCAATCGCCCTGTAATTGCTTTACTTTATCACTAAGCGGTAGCGTAGTCATAGAGGCAATAGGTGGCGAAACGACAACGATGCTACGATGAATATCAAGGTGTCGCGCCGGTGATGATGGTGATCATGACGGTGCTTCGGAGATGGTGATCACAAGCACAAGATGATGATGGCCATATCATATCACTTATATTGATTGCATGTGATGTTTATCCTTTATGCATCTTACTTTGCTTTGATTGATGGTAGCATTATAAGAGGATCTCTCACTAAATTTCAAGGTATAAGTGTTCTCCCTGAGTATGCACTGTTGTGAAAGTTCTTTGTGCTGAGACACCACGTGATGATCGGGTGTGATAGGCTCTACGTTCAAATACAACAGGTGCAAAACAGTTGCACACACGGAATACTCAGGTTAAAATTGACGAGCCTAGCATATACAGATATGGCCTCGAAGCACTGAGACCGAAAGGTCAAGCGTGAATCATATAGTAGATATGATCAACATAGTGATGTTCACCATTGAAAACTAGTCCATCTTACTTGATGATCAGACATGGTTTAGTTGATTTGGATCACGTGATCACTTAGATGATTAGAGGTATGTCTATCTAAGTGGGAGTTCTTAAGTAATATGATTAATTGAACTTTAATTTATCATGAACTTAGTCCTGATAGTATTTTGCAAATTATGTTGTAGATCAATAGCTCGCGTTATTGCTTCCCTATGTTTATATGTTCCTAGAGAAAAATATGTTCAAAGATGTTAGTAGCAATGATGCGGATTGGATCCATGATCTGAGGATTATCCTCATTGTTGCACAGAAGAATTATGTCCTTGATGCACCACTAGGTGACAGACCTATTGCAGGAGCAGATGCAGATGTTATGAATGTTTGGCTAGCTCAATATGATGACTACTTGATAGTTTAGTGCACCAAGCTTAACGACTTAGAATCGGGACTTCAAAGACGTTTTGAAAGTCATGGACCATATGAGATGTTCCAGGAGTTGAAGTTAATATTTCAAGCAAATACCCGAGTTGAGAGATATGAAGTCTCCAACAAGTTCTATAGCTAAAAGATGGAGAAGAATTGCTCAACTAGTGAGCACGTGCTCAGATTGTCTGGGTACTAAAATCACTTGAATCAAGTGGGAGTTAATCTTCCAGATAATATAGTGATTGACAGAGTTCTCTAGTCACCATCGCCAAGTTATTGGAACTTCATGATGAACTATAGTATGCAAGGGATGACGAAAACGATTCCCGAGCCCTTCGTGATGTTGAAATCGACAAAGGTAGAAATCGAGAAAGAGCATCAAGTGTTGATGATTGACAAGACTACTAGTTTCAAGAAATGGGCAAAGGGAAAGAAAGGGAACTTCATGTAGAATGGCAAGCAAGTTGTCACTCCCATGAAGAAGCCCAAAGCTGGACCAAAGCCTGAAACTGAGTGCTTCTACTGCAAAGCAAATGGTCACTGGAAGCGGAAATGTCCTGAATATTTGGTAGATAAGTAGGATGGCAAAGTGAACAAGGGTATATTTTATATACAAGTGATTAATGTGTATCTTACTAGTGTTTATAGTATCCCCTGGGTATTTGATGCTTGTTCGGTTCCAAAAAAATTAGTAACTCGAAACAGGAGTTACAGAATAAACAGAGACTAGTTGAGGGTGAAGTGACGATGAGTGTTGGAAGTAGTTCCAAGATTGATATGATCATCGTCGCACACTCCCTATACTTTCAGAATTAGTGTTAAACCTAAATAAATGTTATTTGGCGTTTGCGTTGATCATGAATATGATTTGATCATGTTTATTGCAATACAGTTATTCATTTAAAGTCAGAGAATAATTGTTGTTCTGTTCGCGAGGGCTGAGGAGGGATGCCTCTCCCTCCTTGAGATCCCTGATGCTGATCCAGAAGACAAGAAGACCGAGGCCAAGGACACGAAGCGTAAGGGGCCAGCCGTGCTTGCGGCCGAGCCAGAGACCAAGCGCAGCTGCAACCACCCAGAGTCATCCAAGGGCAAGCGGCCGTTCTGCGCCTTCCACAATGTTTACAGCCACAACACCACCAACTGCTAGGAGCTCAGGGCTCTCCGCGACGGGCACCTCGGTCGACGCCCCGAGCACAACAATCGAGGCTACAGTCGTGGAGGTGGCCAAGGTGGAGGACACTGGGACGGATGCGACCGTCGTCGGGAGTGGTGTGACCAGCCTCGTGAGGACCACTAGCAGGACTAGCCTCGCGAGGGCAACTGGAGGGAGCAGCCTCCTGAGGATCGACCTCAGGGCAATGTAGCCTTGCCTCCTCTGCCTCTATCGCCAAGGAGGAATGAAGACCACCACCAGGACGAGGTTGCTGGGGGCTTCCAGGAGCCACGAGACATTGCCTACATCTTGGGCGGCTCACAGGCCCCGGCTTCCCATCGCGTCTTCAAGCAGTTCGCGCGCGAGGTGAATGCAATGCTCCCCAAGCCTGAAGCAACTCGCCCTCTCAAGTGGTCCCAATGCTCCATCACCTTCGACTCCTCGGACCGGCTCAAGTGCACGGCTACCACAGGCGCACTCCCCATGCTCTGCTCTCCAGTCATCAGCAACGTGACCGTCACCAAGACCCTCATCGATGGCGGAGCAGGGATTAATGGTCTCTCTGTTCAGATGTTCGACAGGCTCCAGGTGCCATACTACCAGCTTCACCCCACCAAGCCATTCTCAGGAGTGACCGACGGATCGACATACCTGATCGGGCAGGTTCGCCTCCCTGTCACCTTTAGCGAGCGCAACAACTACCACCCGAGCTCATCGGCTTCGAGGTCGTCGACATCCGCCTGCCCTACAACGCCATCCTAGGGTACCCAGCACTGGCCAAGTTCATGGCGGCCACGCACCATGACTACAACATCCTCAAGATGCCAGGAAGCGGCGGCGTCTTCATGGTCGCCTGTCAGGAGAAGGATGCAGTGTGCTCCCTTGAGCGTGCCTTCCAAGCTGCAGCAGTTGAGAACCCCGAAGACAAAGACAGCGCCCTCCCTCCTGAGGTCTCTCCCAAGACAAAGAAGTTGCAACTGGGACATGGGTATCACGAGGGAGCATCATTCGAGGACGCAGCACTGAGCCTCACGTCTCCGGACGCGGCACCTCCACCCATCGCATAGGAAGGCATGCCTGGCGCTCCTCTCAGGCTGGGCTCGGGGGCTCTCCTTTGGAGGGCCTCAGATCTAGCCAATGTCGCGAGAGTGGCGCTCGGGCACCATGTGGAGGCACTCTTTAGAGCGCGCTCCCCAGGAGAAGGTAGCAGGCGTGAGGCACCACGCGTTCAGGAGTTCATCGGCAAGGCAATCGAGGAGATTCAGGAAGGAAGGGTTCTGCAAGGCGATCGTCGCTTGCCGCATGGCGCAGCTCACTGCCCTGGCGAGGTTAAGGAGTTCCGCATCTGCATCGACATCCCCGGGCTCAACAGGACCGCGTCTCGGCAGCTCATGTGGTTGTCTCGTGTCGGCCGATGCAAGGGACCACCTCACAGCTACGTCTGCATGCCCTTTGGCTTGGCGGGCGCGGCTGAGGCGTTCCGGCGCTGCATGAGGGACGCTCAGATAGCCTACAAGGCCAGGCACCAGGTGCTCCTGGCGGAGATGGATGAGCACCTTCAGGAGCCTCTCGGCCCATCCGAGTCTCCTGAGGCTCGGCACCGGAGCGGCTCATGAGGAACGGCTTTAGCGGCGCGCGTTTTTTTGGCTATTTCAACAATTCTTCAGCAACGGTACCAGGTTACATCTCTCTAGCTCGTTCAGTTTGGGGGCGCCCCTTGGGTTGCATCATCCCCAGGCCGTGTGGGTCTAGCCCTGTGGCATGTACTGTTTTGCATTCACAAGGACTATCTAATCATTTCTGTGAGCTTATCTATGGTTGTCACTCCATAATCTCCATGTGTGCTGGCTAACACCATTCCCGCATCACCTCACGACACTCGCATCGGCACGACGCTTGTGCTCGGGTTAGTCCCTGCAATGCTGACAAACCTAGGGATCGAGCTCTGGTTCGTGGCCCGCCTCGCGTACACCACCCCGCAGGGTCTTCGGTGCCTCTGCCTCACTCCCTGGGGGCTCCCGGCTTTCCTTGTCATCCAATCTGCAGGTTCACCTGGCGATGGGCCACGGGTCGGCCTGGACAACCACCATCTGGCCTTGCGAGTCACTTGCACATTAAAGGGGGGCCTCCTGAGCATCGCGCCTCGGGAGCTCCTACTGGCTCTCTAGCACTCACCCCCTGGCCTTGACCACGGCATTGCGACCTGGCATACCAGCGGCGGCTGCGCTCGCTCGAGGGCCGGGTCCCGAGGATGTAGAGCACCATGGCAAGCAAGACATGAAGGTGGCCATTGTAGGTCACACCCAACGGCACCACAGGCATAGGAGCGAACATCGTCTCCCTAACGGACTCGGGCATCAAAAAGATAAACCTCGGCGCACTACATCACTAGTTTCTCTTCTCACACGCCTCGCCTCGCAGTTCCACTTGGGCAGTTTAGCTCCCCTTTTCGATTTTCTATGCAGCTGCTTGCACACCAAAGGGGACCTCGTGAGCATCGCGTCTCATGAGCTCTTACCAGACCCTGGGCCGCTCACCTCCTAGCCTTGACCACGGCATCGCGACCTGGCATACTACCGACGGCTAAAGCCTGCCTGGCGACTGGGTTCTGTCGGCGTAGAGCGCCATGCTGTCTAGGGAAAAGAAAAGGGAGGAACCTAGCTGAACTGGAATATGCGTATCCATCACGAAACCAAAAGAAACAACATTACTATTAAGTGTATTCCAATCCTTACAAACCCCATGGGGGCTGGTCTTCATCTCGCGCAGGAGAAACAACTACATGGCCCTACGGTGTCGCCGACGCGCCGGGCGGCAGCCGCAGCCGTGCTGTGGCCTCGACGGGAGCTTGGCGGCACGTAGCTATCGTCGCTCGACTCCGGAGAATCACTGGGCTCAAGAGAGTCACTGGATTCCCAGGAGTCGCCGCTGCTACTCGACGAGGCGCTGAAGGGGACGACAGCAGGTCCAGTGCCCGCCACGGCGTCCCCCGAGCCGCCTCCCCCAGGGCAACACTCCAGCCACTCGCCCTCCTCGTTGAAGACCTTGAAGAACAAGGTGGACACGCCATCGTACCGAAGTGGATCTCCAGGGCTCCCTCTGCGCAGCAAGCCCGGGCGACCTCACCCCATCCTCGTGTCATGAAGACGTCTCTAGGCGGCACCACCTCTACTTCGGCTCCGGTTGCTGGGTTGCGGCACCCAGCATGCTGCAGCCACAGCTTGACCGGCCCCCTCGGAGGCAGCTCACCGGGGAAGAATCGTGGGAGTCGGATCCAGGTGTCGGGGGGCATCACCGCCCACACCACAAGCTCGCGTGAGCCATCCACGACATGGGTCTGTGGTGCGTACGGCAGGGCAATGGCGGCCCTGACACCACCGTCAGGTGGTACCCATCGGCGCACTCCTTCGTCCTGATCGCAGGCGTATACGGGGAGGGGGAAACCAGGCGGAGGCCTCGACTACAAAGGCCTGGTCACCTCTTGCCTCGCGCTGCTGTCATAAGGGAGGTGGAGCAGTTTCTTCGGTGGGAGAGGATCGGGCCCCTCCCTAGGGACCTTCCCCTTCTCGACCGCGGAATACCTTCTGATCAGCGCCATGGAGGCAAGATGGAGGAGAAGAGAAGCAGACAGGAGCAAAACAAAAGAAAGATGAGAGGGGGCTCCACCCGCTCACACATTTATAGCTAGGAGAAGGTAAATCGTAGGCCTCCCACGATTTCCAGTAATGATGATCCTCCCTGCATGCAGCATGCGATTGTCAAGTCGAACGGTTGCCGAGGCAGCATGGGGAAACGGAGTCGCCCACGTCCAATCAATCGCCATGCATCATCAAGGCCGCAGGCGGTTAGGGCCCACGGTGCTCCGCACTTGTCCTTTGGCTTCGCTTGGAAGCCAAGTCCGAGTGCGCCTTGGGCCCGGGGGCTACTGTTGGCGTCCTGGATTTGGGGGTATCCAACCCAGCCTGCCTGCGGCCCACCGCATGACTCCATCGACGGCCTGATACAGCCCAGCTTCAACACCAACACCACCAGACCCTCATGAGGGGCCAAGCCTCGCGAGGCGGATGACGCCAAGACCCCCGAAGGAAGCGGCCTCCTCATGAGGGCTCCTGAGGGGCGGAGAGTTCTATGCAAGCTACCTCATAAGGCTCAGCTGACGTGAGCCATGACGACCAAGGCTAGGCGGGCGCCAGGCAGGCGCCAGACGGGCGCAGATCGCAGGTTTCCTCTTTGGTGCAAAGGAGGCAAGCCACAGGCGTGGAGTCCCGAGGAATCAGCCAAAGGTTGCCACTCCGGTGCAACAAGACCAAGACTGCCAGGACGGCAGGACGGAGGTCATCGACGAGCCCACGGCAGTGTCACGACTAGAGGCTTTTCGCAGGCGAAGACTACTTTTGTCAGGATAGACTGTACTACTTGCCCCCTTTGAAATTCCGCCGTTGTGGAATCCCTTCCCACCCATATATGGGAAGAGGGCCAAGGCCACTATAAATAGGACTAGCCACCACCATAGGAAGGGGACCGGAATCAGAACAAGTAGAGTACCACACCAGCTCAAGAACACCTCTCCTCCGGAGGCTTGTTCATCCTCTGTACTTGCTCATCCATAGCCCTTCGAGGCAATCCACTACACCACACTGGATTAGGGTGTTACACCACAACGGTGGCCCGAACCATTATAAATCTCTGTGTCTTGGTGTCTCTTTGAGCTCGACGCGCTAGGCCTAGGAGGATCATGAGTAGGCAGACTGGGCAGGTTGAGATCTCCGCACGCACCCCAGAGTTCGAACCTCTCAAGGGTTGCCAGACCCCGAAATCCGTCATGACTGCCACGTGATTATGGCGCAACTGCTTCCGGTTGCATTGAGGGGGCTTCTACCGGAGAACATTCGGTTAGCCATTGTGAAGCTATGTTCATTCCTCCATGCAATCTCTCAGAAGGTGATCGATCCAGAAATCCTACCAAGGTTAATGAGTGATGTGGCGCAATGTATTGTTACTTTCGAGCTGGTGTTCCCACCATCCTTCTTCAATATCATGATGCACGTCCTAGTTCATATAGTCGACGAGATTGTCATTATAGGCCCTGTATTTCTACACAATATGTTCCCCTTTGAGAGGTTCATGGGGGTCCTAAAGAAATATGTCTGTAACCGTGCTAGGCCAGAAGGAAGCATCTCCATGGGCCATCAAACATAGGATGTCATTGGGTTTTGTGTTGACTTCATTCCTGACCTTAAGAAGATAGGTCTCCAACAATCCTGGTATGAGGGGAGACTGAGTGGAAAAGGCACGCTAGGAGGGGACTCAATAATATGTAGGGACGGGCATTCTTGGTCTCAAGCACACTACGCAGTTCTAAATAATTCTACCTTGGTGACCCCATATGTCGATGAACAGAAGAACATTCTGCGCTCCAAACACCCGAACCAGTGTGATGAATGGATTACATGTGAACACGTCAGGACTTTCGGTAGTTGGTTGCAAACACGTCTCAGGGGTGACAACACTGTTTCTGATGAGCTGTACTCGTTGGCGAGAGAACCATCTTCAACTGTAATGACTTACAAAGGGTACGAGATAAATGGGAATACATTTTACACGATTACCCAAGATTAAAAGAGCACCAACCAAAACAGTGGTGTCCGCTTTAATGCAGCAACCAAGAGGGGAAAGGACACATATTATGCTTACATAGTGGACATATGGGAACTTGACTATGGACATGATTTTAAGGTCCCTTTGTTTAAGTGCAAATGGGTCAATCTATGAGGAGGCGGGGTATAGGTAGACCCACAATACGGAATGACAACAGTGGATCTGAACAATCTTGGGTACACAGACGAACCATACGTCCTAGCCGATGATGTGGCGCAGGTTTTCTATGTGAAGGGCATGTCTACCAAATCGAGAAAAAGAAAAGATAAGGAAGTGAATGCATCATACGATGAACCAAAGCGTCACATAGTTCTTTCAGGAAAAATAAACATCATGGGGTTGGAGGGCAAGACAGATATGTCTAAAGATTATGAAAAGTTTCATGAAATTCCTCCCTTCAAAGTCAAGACTGACCCAAGCACCCTGTTAAACGATGAAGATTATCCATGGTTACGGCACAATAAGCAAAGGGCACAAGCGAAGAAGAAGTGAAGAATTTCTCTCCACAACTATTATGATGATGCCTTTGATCTAGAATATCACTGCAGTTACATGTGAAGAAATGAAATGCCTTTTGTAACAGATGAGTTTCCGTCCGAAACCCTGATCATTCGAAAGAGATTGTCCGTTTTGTACACGAAGTGCATCCAATTTTTGTCGTAACCCTCTCAACTTTTTAGCACATGCTATGTGGGTGAAATGATGATACCATGCCAACTTTCAACCTTTTCATAGTTCATTTGTAGTGTTTTTCAATTTAAGGGTCATTTAGCTCAAAAAATCAGTAAATGCATGAAAAATACCAAATGAAGTCAGAAAGCGTTGAAAATTGATGATGTGGCTTTGAATGGTCCATTTTGAACACAAAAATATTTAGGAGTTGAAATAAGTTCAAAAAAAATGAAATCCCTTTGTAACAGATGAGTTTTTGTCTGAAACCCTCATACTTCGAAAGAGATTGTCCATTTTGTTCACGAAGTGCATCAGTTTTTGTCGTAACCATCTCAACTTTTTAGCACATGCTATGAGGCTGAAATGATGATACCATGCCAACTTTCAACCTTTTCAGAGTTCATTTGTAGTGCTTTTCGATTTAAGGGTCATTTAGCTGAAAGAATGAACTAATTAATAGCAAAAAGAATGAACTAAAAGCAAAAAGAACAAACTAAAAATAATCAATTAAAATATTCTATTATGATCAACTAAAACAAACTATAATATTCTTCAATAGCAAAAGGAATCAACTAAAAAGCTTTTATAAAACTCCAATAGCAAAAGAAATAAACTAAAAAACTTCTATAAACCTCTAGTATTATTGAAACTAAAATTATATAAAATTTATGCAACTAAAATTATCAAAGTATTTTCTGTTCAAAACATTAAAAGCAAAAAGAATTTTCATAAATAATTTTTTTGTTAGAAACTTTAATAGCAAAAAGAATTATCATAAAGAATTTTTTTGTTAGAAACTAAAATAACAAATATGTTTTTGAATATAATGATAAAACATAGTAATATTAATTAACAAGAAAAAGAATCACTCAAAAAATCTATTTTTATAGTAAATCTATTCAAAAACTAGTGATCCACATAAATTTCAAAAAAATCAAATTTAAACTATTCAAATTGGAAAACAAATTGTACTAACAGAAAGTTTATAATTTTTATTACCTAAAAGCAAGAAGAATCACTGAAAAACTAGTAAGTATTTTGCTGTAAGTAGTAACAAAATAAAATAAATAAAGCAAAAAAGAAAACAACAAAAAATTTAAAAAGTGCCACCTACTGGGCCACCATGACATGAATACGACTAGAAACCCAACCATGGGCCAAGATTCAAGCCCACAGTAGGCCAAGTAGGCCCATAGGCACATAGTGACATATTAGGCCCGAAAGCCTACAGTTGAGAGGAGCCCGAGAGGGTGGGTGCAACAACGCTTATAAACCACTCTCGAGCTCTCTCAACTAGCGAGGTGCGACTAAACTTTTGGCCGCGACGCAGGCAGCACAAGGCCTTTTGTCCGGTTGGTGGCACCAACCGAGACTAAAGGGGTGCATTGGTACCAGTTCGTGGTATCAACCGGGACCAATGCCCCCCTTTAGTCCCGGTTGGTGCCACCAACTGGCACCAAAGATCTCTGCCACTACAGGAAATATGTCAACTAGTGACCTTCTGTCAGTGACCCTGGAAGAATTGGTCATAGATCTATGACCATTTCAGACCAATTGGTCAAAAGTTGTTCGGGGGGCTCCAAACCCTAAACCATTGCGACCATTTTGGTCAGAAAGGTCATAATTTCCTTACACCAAATGGTCACAAAGCAAACAGTGCTAGTCTGCTGCCTTATTTCTAGTTGTTAATGACCAATATAGATGGCCATAGCCTTGTAGATTGTGGTGGGTTGTGATGACTAGGCGCCATCTCATCAGTTTTGCCTATGTGTCATGTCCATGTGGCAATTTTTGCCCTAGGTTGTGAAGCAACCTATATTTCTGTTATTCCAAAAATTCCCAAAAAATTCTCATAAATGTTTAGGATCATATCTTCATCAAATATGTCAAAAACATTCCTTGACTAGTTCAAAAATAATTCAAAAATATTCATTTTCCTATTCTGTTCAGAGCAGCACTTTGTGAAGGAAGTACCACTTTGGCATGTCTAAATGGTATCCATTTTCTACAGTGCTTTCCTATGCCCAAATAACCATCCTCCACCAAATGCCAACTCAATCCATTCATTATTTTGAGCCCAGCTTCAACATTCGTATTTATGTCCAGTGTGGTACTTTGTAAAGCAAGTACCACCTAGGCTCCTCCTTTTGAGGTGAAAATTTGTGAAGACGGTCTTCTTAGTAACTGATCATCCTCAGCCAAAACTCACGCCCATTAGCCATGTGCATTTTTCGTACCGCAAATCAAACACTTGGCTGCTTATTCATGTTTGAGCATCGATCGATCTCCTCGTGAGAATCTTATGTTGTGATTTTCTTCCTAGCACCTAATTGGGGAGCGCCCAACCCACTAGACATGCCTAGGCCGCCCAGAACACATGGCAATGCCACGGTCACGCGGTGACCACGCGGCGGGCATGCGAGCTTACGCGCTCTAAAGTTGGGGCCCTCGGCTACCGTCCAAACATCGATGTCTCGCCATAAAACCATGTATTTCTGATTAAATAGTTACTTATTTATCTAGAAATGATTTTTGTAAAAAATAAATAGCAAACTATGAGGCAGCTGCAGTTCAAATTTGACCCGCTTCCAACTGAATCGGCGACAATTTGTCTTTTTCACCAGAGGTGGATCAAAACTTTTTACACCCAACCATTTTGTCAATTGTGCATTAAACATGGCCTAGTATTTTATAAAATTGATTTGGTCCATTTTTGCAACAATTATATGGTAGTTCCTTCACAAAAAACCTCATTTCGGGCACTCAGAAAATGGAAAATGAATTTTCCATGCAAAGAAAATGAAAACTCCCTTAGGCAACATTGTTTGGAATTCCAACATGCACCCTTGTGCATAATATGAGATCATTTGAACAAACTATGCCATGAATGTGGCCATGAGATTGATCATTTGGCCTGAAAGCCATGAATCTTCACGCATGATAGCTCATTTCTAAGAACATTTTTTTAAAATAATTACCGTCTTACAAGTTTTTCACTTTTCCTGGAAACTTGGTCACATATAATGACACAATGCGAAGGTTTTCCAATTTTTTGATTTTTTTGAATTTTTTATGCCCGTTTCAAAATGCGGTCAAAATGACGGGCTTGGCCGTTCCTAGCTAGTGGTTGAATCTTGGAAAACTTTTGGTGTTTCTATGATAAAATAGATACTTATGTACCTAGAAATGATTTTTGTAAAAAATAAATAGCAAACTATGAGGCAGCTGCAGTTCAAATTTGACCCGCTTCCAACTGAATCGGTGACAATTTGTCTTTTTCATCAGAGGTGTATCAAAACTTTTTACACCCAACCATTTTGTCAATTATGCATTAAACATGGCCTAGTATTTTATAAAATTGATTTGGTCCATTTTTGCAACAATTATTTGGTAGTTCCTTCACAAAAAAACCTCATTTCGGGCACTCGGAAAATGGAAAATGAATTTTCCGTGCAAAGAAAATGAAAACTCCCTTAGGCAACATTGTTTGGAATTCCAAGATGCACCCTTTTGCACAATATGAGATCATTTGAACAAACTATGCCATGAATGTTGCCATAAGATTGATCATTTGGCTTGAAAGCCATGAATCTGCACGCATGATAGCTCATTTCTGAGAACACTTTTTTAAAATAATTACCGTATTACAAGTTTATTATTTTTCCTGGAAACGTTGTCACATAATGACACAATGCGAAGTTTTTCCAATTTTTTGATTTGTTTTTGAATTTTTTATGCCCGTTTCAAAATGCGGTCAAAACGGCGGGCTTGACCGTCCCTAGCTAGTGGTTGAATCTTGGAAAACTTTTGGTGTTTCTATGATAAAATAGATACTTATGTACCTAGAAATGATTTTTGGAAAAAATAAATAGCAAACTATGAGGCAGCTGCAGTTCAAATTTGACCCGCTTCCAACTGAATCGGCGACAATTTGTCTTTTTCACCAGAGGTGGATCAAAACTTTTTACACCCAACCATTTTGTCAATTGTGCATTAAACATGGCCTAGTATTTTATAAAATTGATTTGGACCATTTTTGAAACAATTATTTGGTAGTTCCTTCACAAAAAAACTCGTTTTGGGCACTCGAAAAAATGAAAAATGCATTTTTCGTCCAATGAAAATGAAAACTTTCTTAGCCAATATTGTTTACAATTCCATAATGCACCCTTGTGCACAATATGCGATAATTTGAAAAAACTACGCCATTCGAAGATGCACCTTGTGCAAAAATACAAAAGAAACAAATAGAAAAACATAATTACATAAGCTTTGTTCTCATTGGTTGAAATGTTTGTGCCATGGATCGATGACATGGCATCCATCCATCCATCCCATTTATCTAAAGAAAAAAAGACAAAAAGAAAAAGAAAACCCTACCCGCAGCCCAACCACCCAAACCCTAACTCTATCGCCGTCGCCCCTTCTCCCCCAGATCCAATCGCCCTCCTCCCCCTCCCACTCCATCGCCGCCTCCCCTTCTCCCCCAGATCCAATCGCCCCTTCACCACACCTCGCAGCCGGCCTCACTCCCCCCTCTCTTCTACGCCCCACCCCACTCCCTCCACCTACCGCGTCCACAGAGCCATGTCCGCGTCCACAGAACCCCTCGCCCCCCGCGTGCCCTCATCGGCTCGGCCATGTCCTCATCGGCCCGCTCCTTCTCCCATCCCGCCTCACCACAGCGCATCAATCCCAGCAGATCGATCCACCCTCCTCCATCCTCCTCCTAGCGAGCGAGCGATCAAGAGCAAACCCTAGCGCCGCGCCTCCCCTTCCTCTCCTGGCGCGCGGCGCCTCATCTCGCCGGCCCGGCAACCACAGGCAGGCAGTCCACGGCCAGGATGGCGGCGTGCCCCGCCACAACCACGTACGCGCACAACACTCCGCGCCTCCCCTTCCTCTCCTGCGGTTCCTAACATATGCGCTCCTCTCCTCTCCTTGGGTGACATGCAGGGCTCGCGTGGGAGCAGCGCACGGCGGTGGCCTCTGGAGGAGAAGCGGAAGGAGCCCGACCGTCCTCGCGTGCCCGGCCCATGGAAGGAGCACCACTGTGCGTGCCTCGGAGCTGCTCCGCGCCCAGCTCGAGGAGCATGACATCGAGGTGATCCCCCATTCCGACCCCCCCTCCCCTGAGTCCTCCCCGATTTGGTGCCGTGTCGACAGAAAATTTCTTCGCCCCTCATGCTTGCTCGGGCCCCAGATCGGCACATTCCATTGCGGTTGTGGTGCTAGGGCGCTAGATCTCATCCATTGATGTCGCCTAGGTCGCACGACTTTGGTCGGAGAGCTGTGCCGTGGCCAGCCTGAGGGTACTTGCTACGCGTTTGTCCAACTCTCTGCGCACCCTCTATTTTTTCGCGGAGAAGCAGGCGAGGCCTGGCCTCCTTGAACCTCCGCCGTGGTAGCTGTTAGGGGCCTTGTGTGGAAATCGTGCTTACTTGTGCGCCTGCGAGTTTAATTTCAGAGGTTGGTAATGCCATCCTTTGGTCTTTGTTGTTTTAGAGATTGTGAGTTGTGACTTGTTTGTCAGTTGCCCTTGTTATGTATGGTTTGTGGTTCCCATTCTGAGAGATCTCTAGTGCTGAAAACTGAAATGCTACTGCTTTCTCTTGTGGATGTAAATCTAAAAGGAATTTTAGCGAGCATGGATAAATCAGTCACCTTTGGCGATTGCTATAGTAGAAATGTGACTTCCTTTGTTATTAGCTTTGGAAATCAGTTGTGATCTAAGTATCAGGTGTGTAATTGTGTATGCTTATATGATGTCTTGCATATTTCCTGTACCAACAATATGAATTTGTGAGCATAGCTTCTGTTGTCAGTGGAGACAAAAGTTGCTTGTAATGTACATACTCTTCCTCTTTTTTGCTTTTCGAGTTCATTTCTGTCTATCTTGTGCTGACGCTACTTAGAATGTACTCACATCATCATGCTGGACAGATAATATTGTGGGTAAACCATTTACTGTTTTTTCATTTCTGAATGTTCATGGTGCTATGTAAACTCTGAAAATTGGTACTTCAGTCAAATGTGCTTTCCTTTCTAAAAAACTGTGCACCTCGCTAAGATCGTCTTACCTGGCATCATTCCATACTAGTATAGATAGCATCCAAATATGGTGTGTTGTTCACTTGTTTTATTTTCAGCAAGAGGTGTCCGGGACCATGACCTCGATCCACACAACCTGCTCATGGGTGGATGCGCTGGTATCCTCTGGTTTGATCCCAGCAAGAGGTAGTCTTCTCTTCTCTTTATCAACCAAAGGCACTTTCTTTTCTCATGGATGGATGGGACTCCATTAATTTAGTATCAAATTAGGTGTTAGTATGCTGTTGATGCTCTTGTTGATGCCATGCTTTTTGTCTTGTCATGTCCTGAAATTAAGTGGCAGCATCAAATGCAAATCTATTAGTGTTGTTAAACTGCTGGTAAGCTAGCTACAAACTGACTCGTTATTTTCTTCTCTAGCAAATTGTATACATGAATCTCTAGTTGGCCTAGTGCTTCGTAGACATATATCGGAACTATTACATTTTTTAAACTTGCATATGTGAGCTCCATCTGTTGCTGCAAGTAGTGACACAATATGTCGTGTGTAGTGAGCTCCGCGTCCAAGTCCTGGCCGTCCTCCGCAGCAAGGAGCTGGGCCAAGGGAGCAAGCAGCGCCGCTGGTTCCTTCGAGGATGCGTGCTACTGGTCGAGTCTTGTGGAGAAGTAGGGCGAATCAGGCACCGTCTCACTTGTGCCGCTGTGGTAAGAACAGAACACCACTCTCACTTGATGTTCATGTATTACTACAGCAAAACACTCTTACATGGTGATTGTTAGCGACACAACAATTATCTCGCATAATAGTGTCATTCTCTTTATAGTTAACAAATGCATCTTGTCCAACCGAGTAAACCGGACCCAACTTGTACAATAAAGTGAACTAAGTGCTATCACATTCTGTACATGTTACTTTCTATTTGGTGTCTGGTAATGATATCTACGGAAATTCTACTTTGTAAAGAATAAATAATGTGTTATGGATCACAAGCTAATTTTTGTTGACATGAATTTGTTATGCTCCTTATTTTGACTTGGTTTCACCCACGTTGCTTTTTAAAACATGAGATTGATGAGTGTTTCTTGTAGGCAACATTGATTTAGGATTGATTTAAGATTTTGTGAGTATGCCAAGGTTTTGCGAATATGCATTGGAAACATCTAGTGTTCTGCTATAATTGGTATCTAAAACATCTACTTATTAATTTGAAGTTGTTTGAATCTATTGCTTTATCATACATTCGATCCATAAATCTGCATTTCTGTGAAATTTTGTTAAATATATATTTTCTAGATTGTCTATACACTAAACCTGGAGGTTTGAATATCTACTCCAGTAATGAATATACACTAAACCTGCCTTTGTGTTCACCCTTTTACAGGAGCTCCAGGCCTAGGAAATTTCAAGTTCGAAGTGGCGTGTAGCCCTAGCAACAAAGATTTGTTCTGTTTGACTGTAATAAACTATAAATATTATAGTACTGTAATAGTAGGCATATCTGGGTTGTAATAGACTATGCACAGATTGTAATAGACTATGTACAGGAGCTCCAGGCCTAAGAAATTCTACATTTTTTTGTTCTGTTTAAAATATTGATTATTTGTGTGATATGAAGACGTGTGAAATGGAAACCTAATTAGTGGTCCCATTTGTGAAAATAATCTAAACAATGCTCACATTTTTGACATGTGGGACCAATATAGGAGATTATGACAAGTGGGACCCATCTGACTTGTGGGACCAGATTGAAAAATATATACTGAAAAACTAAAAAGGCCATGGCCCAAAATATAAAAAAAAGCCAAATTGTTTGGCTAGGCCCATGTAGCTAGACAAAATTCATAGAAAAAATATACAATAAAAAGGTTGAATTAATGGGCTCGGCCCATCTAAAGCACCGAAATGGACCGGGCTGAATCTTGTGCCACATCAGCTTGCCACGCTGGATGCCTACGTGGGCTGGGGAGGTTGCTAGTGACCAAAACGCCACAGTGGACATATTTTGGTCATAAATGTCTTCGACCATTCCAGAAGAAAGGTCGCTATAGTCAGTTTACGACCGCCAACTTTTGACCTTCTGTTTTTGGTCACAAAAAGGTCGCAAATAAAAAACCATGACCTTTCAGTGACCAATAGTGGTGGTCACAAGTTGACGTATTTCTTGTAGTGTGCTTCCCGCCCTTTGGGCTGCTGGAAATTGACCTTTGGTCCCGGTTGGTGGCACCAACCGGGACTAAAGGGGGGCATCGGTCCCGGTTGGTGCCATGAACCGGGACCAATGCTTCATGTATATAAGCAACACTTGTGAAAATTTTCAGTTTCATCTAGCAATCACCCCCCCCCCCCGACGGCCCCGACCTCCTCGACGCCGCCAGGCTGCCCAAGGCCGTCGCCGTCGCCCGTGCCAGTGCCCCGCCCCGAAGCCCATGCTGACGCCGTTCGCTGCCCACGCCTCGTTGCCGTCGCCAACTCCCCTGCGCCCCGACGCTGCCCGCTCCTTGTTGCTGTCACCGTGGGCTGCCGCCGCGCCCTGCCCCGTCGCCGTCGCCATCATCATCGCCGATGTGTCCCCGACCTCGCCGTTGCCTCCCAGCGCCAGCCCCAGCCCTGCCCCGCGCACGCCGCCTCTGCCTCAGCCCGACACCGACATCGCCGTCGCCGACTCCGCCCCTGGTGAGCCCCCGCGCCCTTGCCCCGCCTCCGTGGCCACCGTGGTCGTGGCCGCCGTGGATATATATGATGATTTTTTGCATATATGATGATTTTTTTGCATATATGTTGATGTATGGATATATATATGTATGCATATATGATGAGTTTTTTGTTCTAGATGATCATATGAATTTTTTTGTTCATAGATGTTATTTTTTGTTCATATATCATATGATGTTTTTATTGTTCATAGATGATCGATCATATGATGTTTTTATAGTTGTCGATCCGCTCGTCGATTTGTTCATATGTATGCAAGCGACATCGTTGTCGTTAGTTGTATTGTTTAGGGTTAGGGTCGTCGAGGAAGAAGGAAAAGAAGGAAAAAGAAGAAAAGAGGAAGAAGGAAGAAGGAAGAAGAAGAAAAAGATGGAGAGGGAAAAGGAAAATAAGAATAGGAAGAAGAAGAAGGAGAAGAGAAGAAAAAAATAAGAAGAGGAAGAAGAAGAAAAAAAGGAGAAGAAGAATGAATAGAGGAGAAGAAGAAAAAATAGAAGAAGAAGGAATAGAGGAGAAGAAGAAAAAAATAGAAATTTTTCTATTTTTTCTTCTTCTCCTCTATTCCTTCTTCTTCTCCTCTTTTTTTCTATTTTTTCTTCTATTTCTTCTTCTTCTTCTTCTCCTCCTCTTTTTTTCTTCTTCTTCCTCTTCTTATTTTTTTTATCGAGAACGAGGGTGTCGAGGATCTCTGAGCGGTCGAGGGTCGGGAACTATGGTTGAGGGTCGAGGGTCATCAAGGGGTCGAGGGTTGTCGAGGGGTCGAGGGTCAAGGGTCGTCGAGGGGTCGAGGTTCGAGGATCTCCGAGGGGGCGAGGGTCGAGGGTCGTCGAGGGGTCGAGGGTCGAGGTTCGTCGAGGGGTCGAGGGTCGAGGATTGTCTAGGGGTTGAGGGTCTCCGTTTAACAAGAATGCCGTCATTATGGAGGTTCAAGGATCGGGACTAGGGTAAAGGGTTGAGGGTCACCGAAGGGATGAGGGTCGAGGGTCGTCGAGGGGTCGAGGGTTGAGGGTCGAGGATCGCCGAGGGGTCGAGAGGGGGACGCCGACCAACCCCCTCTCGCTCGACCAACTCTCGAGGACACCCAAACCATAGAAAAAACATTGGCGATCATGTACCCCTCCCGCCCCTATCCGACAAACTCTCTCGAGATTTATAAGAGATTTATCAAGAATGCCCCCATTATGGATGTGCATAATTAAGTTGATCCCTATTTTTCCTGATCTCATCTACCATTCTATATGTGCATGTTCTCTTGTGTCAAAGTATTGAAGAAATCCATGGTTTCATAATTAGCCGGAAGTAAGAGGTGCATGATGGTATGAAGCTCTCCAAAATTATTTTCGAACGGAGTCCTGATAGGATAATTTGCCTTTTGGTATTAACTTCAGCAAAGGCCTTCCAAATAGCGATATTCGAAAGGCTCTTGCTGAACTTCGTACCAAAAAGCGAATTATCCTATCAGGTCTCGGTTCCAAAATAACTTTGGGGAGCTTCATACCATCATGCACCTATTACTTCCGGCTAATGATGAAGCCATGGTTTTCTTGAATCCTTTGACACTAGACAACGTGACATATAGAAGGGTAGATGAGGTCAGGAAAAATAGGGACCATTTTCTGCACAACCAGAATGGCGCCATCTTGTTAAATCCCTTGTTTGACATTCATGAGAGAGGCGATCCGGACGTCGGACATTTATGAGAGAGGCGGTCCGGGCCAAACCCTAGAAGCGTTTCCAAGGCCACCTCAAACCCTAGAAGCATCAAGGCCACCCAAATTTACCAAGTTGAAAGAGCGTTGTCGAGGCCACCCCAAACCCTAGAAGCATTATCGAGGCCACCCCAAGCCGTAGAAGCGTCAAGGCCACTAATTAATATTCCTTGTTGTGATTAGCTAGCTAGGTCTATGTTTGCCACTATTAATATATCCATCTACCATGTTTGTATATTAATTGCCATGTTGTAATATTTGCAGAAACTATGGATCAACAAAGAGACTTCGAACAAGAAGAGATATTGGGGGACATAATCTGCGATGGAGGTGATCTCTTGTCGTTATTTATCAACGACACCGATGGTTTGGAAGGAGAGGAAGCAGGCTACGGTGATCTAACAATGGAGGAGGAAAGTCATGATCATGATGGCACCGGTGACCGAATGCCGGTGGAAGAAGGAGACCGTGATGACGGCTTTGGTGACCAAACAGAGTCAGGATCAGCTGTTGCAAAGTCCGGCGAGGTATATATATATATGTATTAATTAAGCATGTGCTGACTAGCTAATTGATGCATTAATTGTTTTGGTATGTACATATATTAACTCTTCTTTCTTCTTTTATAGTCCTCCAAATCAAGCCAAACTTAGGTAACGGGACGAGGCCCGAAGAAAAGGTTGTGCTAGGATGAAAGGTTCACTATCACACCGCGGGCGATGGCCAACCGATTGAACCCATTCGGACCAAGGAAGCATTTTCTGCTCAGTGCAGGGTTCTTGTTAGGGACATGATCCCGATCAGCATCCACCAATGGTATAAGCCTAAGAACAAAGACCCTCAAGTTTCTTATGTCGAAGATAGATAGAAACATGATCTTTGGACCGGCTGAAGGAAAATTTCACCCTACCGCCAGAGGAGGATTCGGATAAGCCAGTTATAGAGCCATTGGTCAAGGCTCATGCTCTCAAGAAGATGGCAGATTTATTCTGGAGGTGGAATAATGAGTTGAAATCAACGTATGTTGACAAAAAGACAAGACTCTAGAATTCATCGGCCGATTTGAGAAGATAAGAGATCACTGGGCCACATTTGTGGCCCACAGACATCGGAGAAGAGTAAGAAGATGTCAGCAACAAATAAGATAAATGCTGCAAAGAAGGAGCATCACCATCGCACGGGGTCAGGTGGCTACCTCAAAGCCCGGCCGTTGTGGGACAAGGCTGAGAATGACCTGATTGCTAAAGGGGTCGAACCAGAGACATTAAACTGGCCAAACCGTTCAAGGACTTGGTTCTTCGGGGTTGGGGGAACCTTGGACCCTGAAACAGGGAAGTGCGTTTGGATGGACGAGCAACTTGAAATACCCATCAAGAAGCTTCAGAAGTATATCACTGCAGCGCAGCAAGGGACGTTCGTTCCCGACAGAGAGAACAACGAGCTCACACAGGCCCTCGGGAATCTTGAGCACCCTAGACGAACACGAGGCATGCCAGGCTCCGTTGCGTGGAAGGTTGGGTTTCCCGGCGCAGGCGGTTACAAAACCCAGGAGAGGAGGAGGAAAGTGGAGTTGAGCGAACTGCGAAAGCTGAATTCAAGGGTACGAAAGCTAGAGGAACAAGCTGTTGAGAGCCAACGACCTGCCCAAGCTACCCCAGAAGCTACCCCGCCATCTCAGTGGAGAAGAAACGTGGCTTCCACCGAGCTCGTTCAGCAGCCTGACTTCACGGCTCCTAGCTACCCCGTGGATGCTATCACGGAGGCTCAACAATGCCACCTTATGATGCAATGGCAGAACCTCAAAAAGGCGGCTGTTAGCTCTATTGCACATCCTGAACCCGACGTAACTTTTCACTGCCTTCCGATTCCACAAGGCTATGCTCTTGTGATGGTGGATGAAATAATAGAGGGATTTGATGAGATCCAGCTTGACGACCCTATAGGTGAAGGGGAGACTCAACTCGGTCTTGCCCTGAAAACTCCATGTCTATGGCGCAAGGAGCACATCAAGCTTCTGAACTTCACGCCTCCGCCTCCTCCTCCTCCTCCAGTGAGTCAGGGCACTCCGCCTCCTCCTCCTCCTCGGGCGAGTGATCAGGGCACTCTGCCTCCTTCTCCGGCGCGTGAGGATGGCACTCCGCCTCCTTCTCCGTCTGCTCCGGGGCGTCCGAGCAGCCCACCTCCTCCTCCGCCTCGTCGGCAACGACGGAACACAGCCGCCGCCGCTCCGGCTTCTTCGGCGCGTCGGACCACTCCGCCTCCTTCTACTACTCATCAGCAGCAACGGAAGAGAGCCGCTGCCGCTCCGGCGTCTAGCAGTACAGCCAGATGTGGGAGGCAATATAGATTCGATCCATCTCTCAAGCCTGTAGAGAAGTTACCATACGAGATGACCGTGGAGGAAAACACGGAGATCGTTCACACCCAAGTGAAGGACTTCTTTAAAACACGAAGATCTATGAAACATCCACCTCCGGAGGAGAAGATAGATCCGGTGAAAGCGAAGCGCACTATCAATGCCCTGAAGCGACCACCACCGCGTTCGCCGGATAGCAACCATCTCCGCTGTCTTAAAAAGACATTGCAAGAAGCGCGCAGTCGGGAAGTACTTCAACTGACAAAAGGTTAAAAGAATGAAGAAGTGGGGCAAAAATTCCCCAGCTTGGAGAACAGGAGAACAAATCATTCCCCCCACTCAAGGTGTCTAGCAATATTGTCGCAAATCAGCCGCTGCTGCCCGGTACCAATCCTGGTGATTACCTACCCGACGATGTACATTGGGATACAATGAAGGTGGACGAATTCAAATACCATTACGGGAAGCTTCTCGTGAAATATGGAACTCCTGCTCTAACAAAGATGATGCAAAGATACCATGATTGGTACATGAAAATCTGCAGGGAGTCTGGAAAGGATGCTTTGTCGATGAGAATTAAAGAGGACCACAACTTCATTGGCCAAGAACTGTTAACTGTTGATTTTGACGAGTTTTTCCAGTTGTACAATCAAAAGGCCCTCGACAAATCACTTGTGGCTTGCTACTGTCTGTAAGTACTACTTTTTGTAATTAAGTCTCTCTCTCTATATAGCTCAGCTCTTTCATTGCATGTATATATAATTATCCTCACTATATTATGCAGATTGAAGATTGTCGAATGCAGAAAAGCACAAATCTATGACATTGGGTTCATTAACCCAAATGCCATGCATGAATGGACGGTTAAAAAGAATGTCACAGAAATTGAGGACAACTTGCTACAATCATTGCTCAAAAGGCAAAGATAAAATACTCTTTCCTTACAACTTCAAGTGAGTGTTATTGTCTTGTGCATATTTGGTTTCCCTTATTACTCGAGGTTATAGTCATGTAACTGATGAGTTGTAACCGTCTTAGAGAAGTAACCGTCTTAGACTCGAGACGAAAAGATCCCGAGGACTATGCAGACATGACTCAAATGCTCCAGAAGTAAGTTCAATCGATCATTATCACACCATATCGGCAACTTTGTTCATTTCCTGATATCAAGTAATTATTTTCTTTGTCTGGTAGGGTTTGGAAAGAGTTCACCGCAATTTCTCCGGGACTGCCGACCGAGCTGACATTTAAACTCCCGAAAGTAAGTACTACTACCTAGTTCCGCACATCTCCCATTGTTCTAGCTAGTTTCATCAATACCATTTAGCATGCTTGCTTATCAGTTTGATTGACCTCTATTTCTCGTAAAGTGTTTGTGGCAGGAACAAGGAAATTATTTATGTGGATACTACGTCTGCGAGTTCATCTACAACGATACGGCCAAGAATTAGCGGGGCTACTCTAAAAAATAGTATGAAGTGCGTAAGCAAAAATATTCATAATTGTATTTTATTACCATCCTTTGTGTTGAGTTTCATTCATACACATGTATTGACCCTCTTCTTCGATTGAGATCTGGCAGCTGCGGGGTGAGCTCCTAACACATGATCGCATAAAAGCAATTCGAGAGGAATTGGCGGGATTCTTTCTTGACCACGTCATCAATAAAGCCGGAGAATACCATGTGGAACTTGACTTCAGATATTAAGGATTGTAATAGATCTTATATTGTACTCCCTCAGTTCCTTGATATAAGGTGTATAGATTTTTGAGAAACAACCCGAAATATAAGGTGTATTGTGTTGCACCACTCGTTTGGATAATTTTTTCAGGGATTTGATTACATTTCCTTATATTAGGCAATGTCCTCTATTTTCTCATGCCAATTAGTCAGGTGTAATATCGCCGAAAACTTGTGAAATTTTCCCTCCACGTGCGTTCTTTAATTTCCGTGCCAAAAACTATACACCCTATATTTAGGAATGGAGGGAGTATATATGTAGCTAGTAGCATCGGATAGATATACGAAAACTTGTTGTTCGACCAATCTCTCGGAGAAGGAGAGGTCGATCACTTCTCTCTGTATATATTCATGACGATCTTCTGTACTTAATGGTTTCCTTCATTTTCTTACTAGCTAGCGTGTCGAGTCCTCTATACGTATAGTACGTAGCGTCGACCAAGCATGAAGATAAGAGATGTCACTTCTCTCTATTAGCTAGCTAACACAATATATGAAACCCCTAATTAAATTAACCCTCCAAAACCGCCAACCCCCCCCCCCTTTCAAAAAAAAAAACAAAAACGCCAGCTCCTGATCCGCTGACGCGTGGATGCCTTTGGACTCGATTGGTGTTACCAACTGGGCCCAAAGGCCCTCCTGCCAGGGCTCACCGCAGCGGCCTTGTGGAGCCCCACCTGTCCCGGTTCGTGAGTGAACCGGGACTAAAGGTCATGGGCTTTAGTCCCGACCCTTTAGTCCCAGGTCCAAAACCAGGACAAATGGGCCTATGGAACCGGGACAAATGGGCCTTTTTCCACTAGTGATAGTAGTAACAAAAGTGCAACAAGGTAGCCCAATCCTTTTGAGGCAAAGAACAGGCCAAAACGGTTTCTTATGATAAGCAAAGTGTTCTTGAGGGTACACAGGAATTTCATCTAGTCACTTTCATCATGTTGGCTTAATTCGTGTTCGCTACTTTGATAATTTGGTATGTGGGTGGACCGGTGCTTAGGTGTTGTTCTTACTTGAACAAACCTCCTACTTATGATTAACCCTCTCGCAAGTATCCGCAACTACGAGAAAAGTATTAAGAATAAATTCTAACCATAGCATTAAACTTTTGGATCCAATCGGTCCCTTACGTAATAGCGCATAAACTGGGGTTTAAGCTTCTATCACTCTCGCAACCCACCATCTAATAACTACTCCACAATGCATTCCCTTAGGCCCAAATATGGTGAAGTTTCATGTAGTCGACGTTCACATGACACCACTAAGAGAATGACAACAAATATATCATCAAAATATCAAACACATATCAAGTTCACATGATTACTTGCAACATGATTTCTCCCGTGACCTTAAGAATGAAAGTAACTACTCACAAATGATAAACATGCTCATGATCAATGGGTTATTAAATAGCATAATGGATCTGAACATATAATCTTCCACCAAATAAGCCATATAGTAATCAACTACAGGATGTAATCAACACTACTAGTCACCCCCAAGCACCAATCTATAGTTTTGGTACAAAGATTGAACACAAGAGATGAACTAGGGTTTGAGAGGAGTTGGTGTTGTTGAAGATGTTGATGAAGATAGCCCTCCCCAAGATGGGAGAGTTGTTGGTGATGATAATGACGATGATTTCCCCCTCTGGGAGGGAAGTTCCCCCGGCGGAATCGCTCCACCGGAGGGCAAAAGTGCTCCTACCCAAGTTCCGCCTCGAGGCGGCGGCGCTTCGTCCCGAAAGTCCTCTGCTTATTTTTTCTAGGTCAAAATGACTTATATACAAGAAATGGGCACCGGAGGTGGGCCGAGGAGGGCAGCACCCACCAGGGCGCGCCTGGGCCTCCTGGTGCGCCCAGGTGGGTTGTGCCCACCTTGTGGCCCCCTCCGGTACGTATTTGCTCCAATAATTCTTAAATAATCCATAAAAAATCCTCGGGAAATTTCAGCTCATTTGGAATTGTGCAGAGTTGGTAGCTTGACGTAGCTTTTTCAGGTCCAGTTTTCCAGGTGCCAGAATTCTCCCCCTTGGTGCATACCTTGCATATTATGAGAGAAAAAGCATTATAATTACTCTAAAAAGCATTATTATATAATAAAACAACATAAATAACAGTAGGAAAACATGATGCAAAATGGATGTATCACGCAACAACATTGGAAGCAATTGCATGCAGGGAGGCTCTTTCCCTAGCCGAAGACCTCTTTCTTCGTGATGCAACTAATTGCAAACATGTTTCGAGAGATATTGACAAGGGTTGTAATGGAAGCTATGGTCAGATCATTAGCGAGATTAAGCTTAGAGCAGGAAACTTCAATTGTATCTTCAGTTTTGAAGGTCAAGCTTCTAATTTTGAAGCTCATTCGTTAGCCAAGTACTCTCAGTCTTTAAGTCAGGGCCGACATGTTTGGCTGGGACAACCCCATGATCCTTTTTGTATTCCAAACTTTTTAGTATTTGGGTAATAAAGTCTTGGCTTGCCTAAAAAAAGGTAATCGCCGTCTCCTTGACAGTTCGATGCAAAAGAGCGTAAAGAATCATCTAGGAGGGCAACCACACATGGAGTATGAGCTAGGCCGACCCATTTATGTCCCCTCCTCAGCACGAGAGACATTGTGCGGTTGTTATTTTAGAGTTTTTAGAATTGTTTTCTTGTCTGTTATTTTGGTTTTTTTCGTCTATTTTTCATATGGTTGAATACTTTTAGAAAAACATATGATGTGAACATTCTTTTTTTCAAAAAATGAGAACATTATTTGGAAAATCATGAACATAGTTTTCATATTATTTGAGATTTTTCTAAGTACAATTTTTTGAATATTTAAAGATTTCCTATAAAATTTTCGAACATTTTTATAAATAGCAAGAACATTTCTTTATTTAATCTCGGGCATTTTTGAAAACATGAGAAAAAAAACCAAACATTTTTTGTAGGAACCCTTGATTTTTCTTTAAAATTATAAATAAAGGAAACATTAGTTATATTCCAAAGACATTTGAAAATTGTAATTTTTGTGACATTTATGAATCTTTTGATGATTTACGAAAAAACAAAAAACAGAACCAAATAAGAGAACAAACCAAAAGGAAACTGGACAAGTACCTTCCAGAAGTTTCTCAAAACCGGTAAAACGCGAGCTAGGCCCGAACGAATGGACATTGTGGTAGATGGTGTCGTGAGCTCGGAATGTGTACACCCCGGACCTCATGTTTGTGTAGTTTTCATCAAGGCTGACGCCAAGGGTGGTGAAGGCGAAATGCCTGTTGAAGAACCGTATGTTCTCTCGAAAATGTCTCGAATCTGCATCCATGCTGGACCATAGCCTCACAAGCTCTAGGTTTGGTTCCGGTTGCTTAAGCTGGATCTGGCCATTGCGACAGCAGAAGCCGTCAGTCTCAGATTCAAACTTCCTGGCCATACAGTGTTTGCAATTTTCATCGAGTTTCAGGACGTGAGTGCTGTCTGGAATGTTTGAGCAGACAGTGTCAAATGGATCAATCTCGCTAAGTTTATCGGTAGACTTGCTCGCTTCCTCATCATCATCCAATATGTCATTATCGGATCCTACGGGGATTTGTTGCAAAATCACGTACAATTCACTAACAACAAATAAATGAGACAACAATAGAGCTCCAAAGTGTCAATAGTGTAGGGTTTGCAATACCTTCGTTGCAAAACATGTAGTACTCCTCATCAATCAATTCATGTGCTTCCTGCTCATGACGCATGGTGCCACTTTGGAAAACATCGTTGTCTTCTGCATTGTCGTCATACAAATAGTGACAACGGACACAATCATGTTAGAACGACATGCTGAGAATGAGCTTAAGAAACTGACAATCGCAAATTCTTACCAGTGGCACCGGCAGAGTATGCCGGCATATTCGTCCCTGGATCATCATCAGATGAATCATCTTTTGCGGCCTGGGAGACGGGTGATGCGCGGCTTGGGCATGTGGGACATTCGGAGCCTGAGTTTGCTAGGTCTGTAAGGGGGATTGCGATGCATTCTTTGCACGGTGTTTTTTTCCTTCGGTCATAATTGGCCTTCCTCTGTGCACTTGACTCCCCCTTCTCATTCGCCGACATGATTTTGCAGCGTTGCACGCTCCTCTCGCGTCTTTTTTCGTTCATTATTTCTCTGACCTCCAACGTTAATTCATCACTTCTCTTCTTGTGGCATGCTCTGCTCCTTGCGTTTTTTGCCTCCCTTTGATCGTTTGTTAAATTACGTTTCCGCTCATTGTCAGTCTGCCTCCTAGCTAGAACAGTGTCCTGAATGACAGACACGTGTAAAGTTGAAGGGGGACATGTTGCTCCCTCTTTCATTAATTCTGTAACGCTAGGGCTATTTAGGTCGTCTGGATCAAAAATAAGTTCAATTCATATTTAGTTAATTTTGATTTATCGGATTTGGAGGAGTCACATATAGAATAGCAGGGACTGCCATAGAAACGGATATTAAACATAAGTGCATACCTGAAGTAGCAGATGCATGTTTGTTTTGATCCTGGATACACTTATCCTTGTTCCTCCAATAAGCAGCTCGCCGCAGGGCATTTCTATGGTCTCTCTTGCGTTCTTCTTCAGTTCTTTCTTTTGTTTCTTGTATGTCATTCAAGATCCCGTCTGGAGCCATTACAAACATTACCGAAAATAAAAAAACAAGCAACTAAGATGGAAGCAATTTCTGTTATAGTAGAACAAAATTACAATACCTTGTAGCTCTATGTCATTAACGATCCCAGTCGAGACCTCCGTTGAATCAGGAAATGCCGACGCATCATCCGAGAATGATGTATAGTTAGAGCTAGTGTGGTTTCCTTGCATACAAAAGTTGTCCAGACATATTATTGCTTATTGATAAAAACGGTTCGTAACATAATGGTTAAATCATTAATAGCATACCTGATAAATGCAGGTTGTGTGCATGTTCAACTTGTACGGTAAATTGTTTCTTCCGCCGATAGGAAGCCCTCCTCAGGGCGTTTCTATGGTCTCTCTTGCGTTCTTCATCCGTTTTAAGCTCTGGTTCTTGGGTGTCTTACAAGATTACATTCCCGAATATTAGAGAATAAAACAGATACGCCCACGAAATTGGTGGATGATTAGGAACAATATGATCACCTTGATGCTCGGTGTCACAGATGATTCCAGATGACACCGTATTTGAACTTGGAAATGACTCCGAGCTGGTTGGGTTGTCTGGAGAACCAGATTTGACCAAACAAAATTATGCTAATTGGTTAAGACGATACCAACTATAATGTTAAAAACATTTTGAACCATACCTGTTAACACAAGGGTCTTTGCAATTTCATCTCGGACATTAGGTAGCGTTTTCCGCCGATAGGAGGCCCTTCTCAATGCGTTTCTATGGTCTCTCTTGCGTTCTGCTTCCGTTCTATCCTCTGTTTCTTGGGTGTAATTATGGACTGCTACTGCATCAGATGTCATTAGGGGCAAACACAAATATTAGAGAATATAACAGAAACATGTGAGCAATTTGTTGAATGAGTACTCAAAATATGATCACCTTGACTTTCATTCTCATTAATGAGACCAGAAAGGCCCGTAGTTGTAATAGAAAACGTTGACGCATCATGCGAGAATGCTGTATAGTTAGATTTAGCTGGGTTGTCCAAACACATGTCAGCTAAATGGTTTTGACATACCGAATATCATGGATAATACTCTTTAAGCTTACCTGATGATTGAAGGGCAAGTGCATTTTCATCTTGGACATTAGATTTAGTTCTCTCCCTATCTTCGAGAACATTTGTGATATCACATAGAGTCTGGCGACGGGCAGACTTCCCAATGACTTGTTGGTTACCCAAATCATCTGACAACTTGTTGCGATAAACAGCCCGCCTACGAGCGTTGATAAGATCCCTATGATCTAATAAGTGGCAAATTATTGTGCATCATATATTCTGTTAACCGGGATATAAGCACAATATTACCTACTAAGCAACCTACGTATGCACATCAAACTAAGAGTGTCCATCAAGCTCACAAGATTTTGCAACTACCGGCTGATTCTCATTCTGTAAGCTGACAATATCCTCATTTCGTTTAATCCGATAAGCTGCACGTTTCCTTGCATTGTACTGCTCCCTTGCATTATCCGCATATTTTTTGCATTCATTATTTAATGATAGAGTTTCATGATGTTCGGAAGCAGTGTCGTCTGCATGTATCAATACAAATAAGAAAACAAATAAAACGACGGTTGGGAAGGTGGATATCATGCCTGTGGATACCTTGAGAATTATCTTGTAGCTACATGTTATGAATAGCATGATCGAGTGTTAGGCTAGCCGTAGGTGCAAATGTTTGACCATCATCATGGTACCCAGGCCTTACCCTTTCCGGTCCATCTGTAGAGTATAGTAAGCATGAATACAACTTCAATATTTGTCTGGTATGCACACAATCAATCATGTACCTGTCTCCGTCGTGTAAAAAGGATCAACATCTGCAACTATGGATATGATGTTTGGATTACCATCTTTCATGTTTGTCTCGCTCGTAGGTGCTGCAAGACATTAAGCATGGTACAAGTCATTGTTAGACTTGCACGTCAGGCATCACATCACAGTATTTTCACACTTTATATACCGGGTTCAATCGCGCGAATAGCATCTACTTGTTCATCAACGGGTATCAAGTTTGTATTGTATTCTTCAGCATGTTTTACGCTCGTCTGATCTGCAATACATTATGCAAGAAGCGCAATATTAGCAGAAAAGCAAGTATTCATAGTACAGTGAACACTACCTGTACCTATGCCGTCTTCTTGTTCATGTTCACCGGCTTTGCTTCTTGCATTACCCATTCGCAAATGAAATGACCGCTAGCTCTGGTGTTTTTGAGGCCTGGGAGATGATCAGATGGATATAATAGATGCAACATGAACGCAAGAGAGATGGCGAACTTGAAGGCATGAATAAGAAGGTACTTTAATTCAAAGCATCAACAGTCAATCATTGAGTTCCTCGACTTTATTCTATCTTGAACTTTAAGCAGATTTTGAGTGCAATAGTTCGCAGATTCACTCATGCTTGTGCCTCCCGCCCGACTTGTTCTACTTACCGGACTTCTTCAGGTTAGTTAGATTGCTAATAAATTGAGTAAGTCTGTCTGCATTTTTATTTGGTCAGCTTCTGATAAGTAGCAGCTTTATTTGATAGTAACAGTTCACTTAATCCTAGAAGGTTACTCACCATGCATTGTATTTTTTTCAGTGTTCAAATATATTCCTTACAAAGGACCAAAATATATGGCTCAGTAAGTGTGTTCTAAGAAAATCAGGTAGGAAAAATACTTGAAATAACTGAACTTGTTGCTTACATTTCGTATGGCTCCAAGTCCAACATATGGTTGCTAGGCAAGCATTCCTATCTAACATTCAGTTGCATGTCTTGCTTGCTTGTTCTCTTGGCTAATATCTGCGATTTTTAGGCTGCTTCATCTATGAGATGACTTCGCTGAAGCATGCATTCAAATCATTTGTAAGTAGCTATGTTGACATGCTCTTTAAGTTATAGCTCCTTCTTTCCTTCATCTATGAGATGACTTCGCTGAAGCATGCATTCAGAGCATTTGTAAGTAGCTATGTTGACATGCTCTTTAAGTTATAGCTCCTACTCTCCCGCAAAAAATATAAAAGAAAAAAACATCTCCTTTTTTTCATCAAAAGTTGCATCTTAGATGATGTTTTTTTCCGGCCGCTACACTCCCGCGGGCTGAGCCCTATACATACTCCCCGCAACACTGTGATCTTGCACATTCTCATTCATGCCTTAACAGCAAATCAAGTATGGTAATCTAAACATAGAACACATTCAGCAAAAGGCACAAGTACATCTTTGAGAGCTTCATCTTTGAAATATTATTAGGGACATTGGTTCCATCATAATATGCAATTCAAAATAACAGCTACATAGGAGCTAAATAGTCTTTTCATTCCTTGCAATGCCGTTTGGTGATGGTATTCTTACTTATGGGTCCTTTATTAGTTTTCTTATTAGTGCATATTGGTCAGGCCAGCCCTCCACCTTTCTTCTAAGCATCATGGTGCTCCAACTGCACCCAGGCTACGACAAAGTATCCAAAGTGTGTATGCGATGGCTTTGTGTATGTGCTGGCAGTGTGTATGCGATGGCAGGCTACGACAAAGTATCCAATGTGTGTATGTGATGGCTGTGTGTATGTGCTGGCAGTGTGTATGCGACGGCAGGCTACGACAAAGTATCCAATGTGTGTATGCGATGGCTGTGTGTATGTGCTGGCAGTGTGTATGTGATGGCTGTGTATATGAAATCATGTAAATTTCAGATCTGCTATGTAGGTCCATACCATTGTATTTGTGTATGGATGTAAATTCCAGATATGTATGTAAATTTCAGATATGTGATACCTGGAGGGCGGATCTTGTACGCCGTCGGCGCTGGCGCCACGTCCTGACCTGTCTGTTATGTAGGTTCATACCATTGTATTTGTGTATGGATGTAAATTTCAGATCTGGATGTAAATTTCAGATATGTGATACCTGGAGGGCGGATCTTGTACGCCGTTGGCGCTGGCGCCATGTCCTGGACCTGTCCAGCTTCAGGTCCAGAAGGGGATCCGCGCCGGCGCCATGGATACCGGCGGTTTTGATCCGCGCCGGATCCTCGAAGCGCTCAGCGGGGAGTTGTGCACAGGACCAGCGCCGGAGCAATGGAGTCAGGCGGTGGGATGGCGGGGAAGGACCGATGGGTGGCGGCGGGCGAAGGAGGGCACTGTCTGCGTTTGGTACTCGCAAGATCCACGCGAGACCTCGCTCGAGGGCACGAGTACTCGTTCGAGACTAATCCCGTTTTTTTTTCGCTGGTTAATCTTCGCCGATGTGTGGCCAGCGGTTTTTCTGTTTTTTTTCAATTCATCTCAGATGATAATAACGGGAGGTTGTGCGGGTGCGGGACTCCATCTCGGTTTTTTTTTTTGGTTTTTCGCGGTTGGGAGGGAGGTGGGAAGTAGTACCAAAGAAGTACCAAAATAGGCCGGGTTAGGTGGGACGAAAATAAAACCCGGAACGCGACCTACCAACTGAGACATTAGGAGTAGAGATACTATCCTATGTTGCTAACATAACCATATTATTTTGTAGTCATGTTAACAATTCCATAAATTTATTTGTTTTTTGTTGATATTTCTCTATGATTCAAGGAGGTTTTAAGTTCTGGTCGACAAACCGTTTTGTTTCCATGTCTGTTATGTATTCGCTGCGTGTCTGTTTCTGGTAGTATTTGTTTTCATATTCGTTTCCGGGGTTTCTGTATTCATTTCTGCTTCTGCAAAAAAAATATGAAAACAAATATGGTAACACCCAGTTTTGTCCGTTTCCGCGCCGTTTTTCATTCCTAGTGCCTACGGGTGTCATGTTCACTCCTCTTGCACCTTTCGTGCATTATGAGTGAAAACCCTAGTCCGCAGTGTTGGACTCGACGGCGGCTGCGATGCGTAGGGGTCGTGTCCCTCCTAGGGTTGTCGGCAATGAGTGCAGGTCCCAGCGCTAGCGGCATTCCTGGTCCATCCTTTCCCGTGTTATTGTTCGCCGGCGCTTGACATACACACGCTTTTGACGGCATTCATTTATATTACACCGTTCAGCCGTATGACTTTATTTATAAAGCAAGGTGAAAGTCTATTTCCACTTTAATAGCGGGCTCGCGGGGCAAGTGGAGCTGACGATGCTTTCTCCATAAGCGGCTCTAGCTTGGTGGTGAGGGCCAAAACCTCCTTCCGGTACCTTCCCGTGCAGTCTGCTGGGAGGTAGATGCCGAC
This sequence comes from Triticum aestivum, assembly GCF_018294505.1. Taxonomy (NCBI): domain Eukaryota; kingdom Viridiplantae; phylum Streptophyta; class Magnoliopsida; order Poales; family Poaceae; genus Triticum; species Triticum aestivum. Next base: position 604,308,499 of record NC_057804.1, read on the forward strand.
GAACGTCTCGCCCTCGCCCTTTTCGTTCTTGCCTCGGATGAAGAAGGTGGCGCCGCGGTGGGCGTCCGTGGTGACGCCTGAATAGACGGGCTTTCCCCACCCGAACTCGGCCTCGTCGAACCCGGCATGGCTGAGGTCCGACACGCCGAACGTGCGCTTCCTCGCGATCACAGGATGGCCCTCCAGCACCATCAAGTCCGCCACCGACCGCATGTACTCGTACGTCACCCTCGCCTTGGCCGCCCTGATGAGCCCCACCGCGTAGCCAAGGTCGCGGCCGCACAGCTCCCCGGCAGCGCAGCGCGCCACAGTGAAGGCGAACGCGTTGCCATAGTATCCGGCGGGGATCTCGCGGCCGAACACGTCCATGCGCCGGCCGCGCGCGTTCACCGCCATCATCAGCTGCACCTCGTCCCCGGACGCGTAGCCGAGCGCCGCAGTGCGGCTCCGCCACACGCAGGCGGCCACCAGGTCGAACTGAGACGCCGATGCCGCTCCCGGCGCGGCCCGGCTGCGCAGCGCGGCGATGGCCCCCGGCCCGAAGGAGAACTGGACGCGCGCCATGTCGCGCTGTGGCGTGGATGCGATCCGGTCGCCGTCGCAAACGTCCGTAGGCTCCCGGTACTCGTCGTGAGGGAAGCTAGGGAGTGGCGGCTGCCGCGCGTTGAAAATCTCCCTGGTCCATACGGGCGGCATGGACGGCGCGCTGGCGCCGCGGGCGAGCTCGCCGACTGCCTTCCAGAACTGCGCCAAGCCGGCGGCGTCGCTGATGCAGTGGGCGCTCTGGTGGCAGACGGTGAAGCCTCCGCACTTGAGCCGTGTCACCTGGACGTAGAGCAGGGGCTGGTTGATGATTGCAGCTAGCACTAGCGGCACGCCAGGCGGGGGCGCCTTGTAGACGTGGTCGTCGTAGATGAACTCCTCGGAGCGCGGGAACGGCGGGTACCGCACGTCGCCGAGATCATCGATGGCGATGTCCGTGTCGGCCTCCACGAACATGACGCCCTGCCCAGCGCAGTCCACAACCAGCTTCCGGCCGGCCTCCTCGCGCAGCCGACCGGCCATCGGGTAGTAGTGCACCAGCGCCTCCGCCAGCGCAGCGCGCACGGCCAACGCCGGGTCGATGAGCCCCTTGGACGGGTCGCCTCGGTAGAGGTGGATCACGGTGCTGTAGAACCACATGACTGGCTGGTTGTCGATGTCCGACAACGCCATGCTCTGCCGTGGCGTCGCCCGCGCCGGCGCCACCAACGATGGCGTGCCCCGCCGCACATTCAGCTCATCTAGCACCGTCCTAGCAGCCATTCTAGCAATGTAGGTCCCCTGGTTATCAATCGACCGTGCTTGCATGGCTTACACCCATCGTGGTAGCTAGCTCTATTTATACAGCAGCAGCAACATCAGCTCCCTCTGAATTAGTATATCTAAGTGTAGGTTATTGGTAGGTAAGGGCATTTGTAGGTAAAAGTTGAAGTAAAGTTAGTAGAGTAAAATTTTACTTTCTTAATGATGGCCGCATCTAGCCGATCCCTATAGTTATAGTTAGCGGAGTAAAATCAAATTTATGACTGTTTTATATACTAGCCGCACAAACACAATCTCTACACAATGCATATCTTAAAATCATTCAAATTAAAGTATGGATAGCAATAATCGTCATAAAGTAAAGTTTCATCACCGCGTTTTTCAAATTTAAACATGCGAAGTTCACCCAAAAGACATCACTTCAAACACAATGTTTGATTCAAAATTACCGCAAACATAACATGTATATGTTGTGGATCGAGCCAATCTTCGGCATGCACCACCACCATCTTGGCCACCACCACTCAAACGACGTCCTCGGCAAAGAAATCAACCTCGGCATCCTCTCGGCCACCATCATCACCACCACCACCCTCTCGGCCACCATCACCATCCTCTCGGCCACCATCACCACCACCACCTCCCCCCTCCCCCTCGGCCACCATCAGCACCACCCCCTCAGCCATCACCAACATTCCGAAGAGAGGCCAAAATTTCTCCATGAGTGAGCTCCCAATACTTTCCTGCGGTTTCATCCATTGTGTTTGGATTCATGAACATGATAGCGCGCTCTTCGGCCTTCTTCGCATCACGAATCCTCAGCCACCACCTTTAGGACCTCCTCCTTGGCCTCCTCCGTGTCTTGGGTGGACGAATGATCCCAATACGAGTCATAGTTGAGATCATCAAGGCCAATGGTGGCTGAGGACTCCAACGATGCGAGGAATTCGGCCGTGTTCATCTCCACTCTACAATGTCAAATAAAGCACTTTAAACAATCAATACCAATAACGAACAATCACTATCAAATACCAACGGGACGCGAGGTTTTAATTTTTACTTTGTTGGCATTTCATCGAGCACTTGGCGGGCGCGTTTTTTGTTGCTGGCTGCGGTCGCCGCTCACGCCGGATCAGTCGTCGTAGGGGCAGCCGGAGTGTCGCACGTGGCGTAGGCTTTGGACGAGGCGCTATCACGGTCTTCTCCATCTTCTTCTTGGCGGCCGCCTTAGCGAGCGCAGACGCTGCCGCCATCGACTTTCGAGCCTGTTTGCCTCCGATAGGTGCGGCGGGAGGGCGGTGTGCCGTTGCCGGAGAGGCGGTGGCCACCCCAGACACCATTCGTGCGCTTGGAGGCGGAGCTTGGACCCGGTAGTTCTTTGTCATCTCATCCCCAAGCTTTGTTTCGGCACTGGCGGCGGCGTGTGGGTGGTTTTCGACAGCGAAAAGCCGGCGTCGGTGGCCGGTGGGGTGAGGGGGGTTGGCTATCCATTCCGGCCGGCTCAGAGGTCATCGGTGGCGGTGGCGGGGGGTGGTGGCGGGGGGTGGCGGCGGGCGAGAGGGAGTTGTATTCGGCCGCCACACGATGAAGTATATTTAGGGAAATCTCGGGGAGAATAGGTCGTTGCAGTAAAAAATTCATACTACGTAACGTTTTTAGGGGATCGGCTAGGTCCGCCGTAAGGGAGTAAACCGAAAATTTTACTCCCTTATGGCCGTATTGGGGATCGGTTAGAAATGCCCTAAGTCATGCACGTACCACACCGTCGACACGGTCTGAAGGCCAATGTTGAGCACCGAGGAGCGCAACGCAGGCAAGGAACCAGACTGAGCCGGGACGAACCATACTGAACGGGATCGAATGGAAAAACCTTCTAGAAAGAAACCATCCACGTGACACGCCACTTGGGTACTGTCACTACAGGAAAAAACGCTGTTGCCGAGTGTAAATTATCGGGAGCTCGAATACAGTCTCTATGCCGAGTATCACACAGACGCGGGGTTCAGCAAAGTGTGGCCTTTTCTGAGAGCAACTCAAAAAACACTCGGCATAAATAGCGTGCTCGGCAAAGGTGGACAAAACAACAAATATAGGCCGCTTAGCTAAGCCCTGGACTTGTGTCCCTCCTGTCCATATCTGACGGTTCCGTGATGGCGAGCGTGTTTGTTGAGGGTCTTAGAATGACGACTAAGTACCCGATAAATTACACTCGCCTTATAATTTTCTAACATTTCTTTAAGAAAAGAATTAAGGGCAAGTCGAGTACCAGATAATATACACTCGGCTTACCCTGTTGCATCATCTCTTTCATTTCTCTTTTATTGCAATTTTTTATTTTTCTTTCTTTCTCACACATTCTCTCCCACTAGTATTTTCCGCCACTTCTCCCCTCCCTTTATCTCCCTTTATTTTTTCACCTCTCTCTTTAAGGACACTTTCCCAATTCAGAGTTGTGTATTGGCCTTTTCCTACTTTTGCACAATCCTTGTAACTCATGTCATGACACCATGCAAGAAGAGGAGTGTTTCTTACTGTTCCTCACACAATTTCATGTGTCTCCTTGTCCGGTGGACCCGCAACATCTACCCCCTATCGTTTCTTCAAAAGGGCCTCAGAACTTTTCTGCGGCCAATGGGGGCTATTCCAAGGCACATGTCAGTTCCTCGCCATTAGGGGGGCGCCTATCATATTACACACATTTACTGCATCTATAAGGTTTTAGTGCCGAAAATTCAAGATTTGACCTGCTGCCACATGAAATCATGGACGGAAATGGCTTGAAAGTCTCTGTCTGTGGTCTTTGATCATGACTAGATCATGTGCAACAAAGGCGAGGGAGGACCCGACACCGGTGGCCAAGGCTTGCCGGCGTGCGGTTTGCTGCTGTTTAAATCCAAGAAAATTCACAAGAGGCCGGAAATTCAGAAGACTCGACGTGGTGTCATCATACGGCCTCTCGAGGGTGTGGGAAAAATTTAAAAGCATTTTGCAGAAGCCTTCAAAGAGGTTGTGTCGAAACAGGACGGTCTCCTAGAAAGGGTCAAGCTATCGAGAGAGAACGTGTCTGGTTTATGAAGGGACAGCGGGGACTATTCCTCTGTTGGCCTCAAAACTTTTTCCACGGTCAATAGAGGCCTATTTGCGGTCTTTTCCCCATGACTAGGGCATGTGAAGCCATCAACCATATCTGTTATATTCAGATGGATTAGGAAGTCTGCCTGACCAATACCAAACATCAGCCATTGCTTTACACAATCTCTTAACATTTGGGCAGTTCAGGTACACATGAAAGCTATCTTCCAGCTCAACACACAAACTGGGCACATAAATAATTTGCAAAGGATCTCGTATATTTATTAACCCATGTAACTAGATAATCTCATATATTTGTGTACACAGTATATTTCTTCATTTTTATGGTTAATATAAGAAATAAGCAACAATATAAAGAATAAACAAAGTTGTAAAAGAAAATGAAGAAGAGGAGAAAAAAGTAGAGAGTAACAAACTAACAAGTAAAAAAATATGAAATGTTGTATGCCGACTGCCCGTGTTTGGACACTTGTTGCGCTAGTTAGCTATACACCAAGTATACAAAAGTGCCACACTTGGGAAACGGAGGTGCCATGTGGCATCTCTGTTTCCGTCGACCGGCCGTCATGTGCCTTTATGTTGCCTACTACCATAAATTTATACCCGCCAAAGTCTTTGTCGAGTGCCCGTGGAAAAAATATCGCATACCTTGCTTTGCCAACATGGTGCAAGCCGAGTCGCCTTCGCTAGGTGTAACACTTGGCAAAGAAGTTGTCGGTTATTTTTGGCCTTCGCCCGAGTATTTTTGATACTCGGCATTGTGCGAGGGAGATTGCTACATCTATGGGAACGTACGAAGGGTTTACCTAAATTGCCTAACTTATATCTCCCCCCCCCCTATTTTCATGGGGGTGGGCCCTCCCTCCCCTAATCTCCAATCAGCAGCCCACATGTTGCACATTATGTTAATTATGCAACTAGGATTATCGTAGGTGTAACATTTTTGCTCGCACAATCACGTAACTAGGATCTTGTGATGTGTGTACTAATATGTGGATCTGCCTTGTGAGCACGCTATATTTTTTGAAAGGGGCAAATCTTGGAAAAGGTTTGATTAAATTCTGTAATAATTGTGAAACTTAGGGGTAAAAAATAGAATTTACTCCTTTTTCTTATTTTATTTTTACTTTTTTGCACGCGACCAACAACAAAAACATAGGTAGGGTGTGCAATTGTAACTGTGCACGGACGGATGTGCATGCAATTATAGTTTTGTGCGGGCCAGAAGCATGTATTTGTGTTAGACTGCGGATGCATATGGGGTTAAGTAGGCCATTCATGGCTTAGGGAAACTCCAAGGCGGTGCATCAAATTGGACACACCAAACGTCCGGAGACAGTGGTAGGGAGTCAACCATCCAACCCGATGCACCAAATATCTGCCCTAGGTCCGACCTCCTCCATTTGACATGCATATGCAGATCAATAGCAATTTAGCATGTATAAATAGATGCAAACATACACAATCACAACCAAAAAACACCATATGTTCAACAAGTTCTTACATCCAACTGATCCTAAAAGATGGCAGTCCCGTTACCCATGCAAAAGACGTCAATTTTTGCCTTCCGGTCCTACTATCCATGCCAAAGTATTCACTCTTCGACCAGCTCTTTTGAAGCGTCTGCGTAGAGCTTCAACATGCTAGCATGATACACTTGCATAATCTTCGCCATCGGGATCCAACTCTGGCGTCTTCATAGTCGACGTCCTGGCATCGACCTTCTTCTCTTTGAGTTTGATCTTCTTCTCTTGCACCACCAAGAACTTGTCAAACCTCTCGGTCTTCTTTTCCTTATTCACGAAATTGCGCTTGATGCATGCCTCCTCCTTCTTCACCATGATGTCCTCTAATCTCTCTATCATCTAGGTCGCACCCCTTCACTCTTCTCCTTCTCCTCCTCCCACTTTCTCCCTGAGTTCCTAGCCATTCTTTTAGCCAGAGCAAAGCCTCCTTTTGTTGGATCACCATCTTCAACTACGTTGGCCATGTCAGTAGTCCTGTCAGAATTGGTAGTGTTACTGAGCCACTTGGGGTGCGCATTTAACTTCAACCAACAATGCATGAAGAAAAGTGCTTCTTCTCCGTCCTAAAGAACAATGTGCACACATGGCCGACCTATAAAGAAAAGATAGGGGTTGGTTACGTGGTTTGACCGCGTGGGCACCTAGACCTCCATTCTACCATCCCTCGATCCAGCTGGCTATATATATACTCAAAAACAGCCTTTGTATTGACCCTACACTAGTAGAAAACAGGGCTTTGGTTCAGGCCGGGCCAGCCCATTAGTCCCGGTTTAGCCCAGAACTGGGACCCATGGGACAATAGATCCCGGTTCGTGAGGCCAGGGGGTCGGCCGGCCATCGTGGGGCATTGGTCCCGGTTCATCTGGCACTTTTGGTCCTGGTTCGAGGCTCGAACTGGGACCAATGTGCCTCGCTCCTGGCCCACCACTATTGGTCCCGGTTGGTGGCTTGAACCGGGACCAAAGGGTGTCCTTTAGTCCCGGTTTCAGCCATGAACCGGGACCAATGATATGTCTATATATACCCCTTGCCCGCTAGCAGAGCATTGGAGTGCTCTGTTTTTTTGGGAGAGGTGTGTGAGAGGTGTGTTGTGCTCTAGCTCACCTCCTATGCTCATGAGGTGTTCGATGAAATGCCCGAGCCACACTTAAGCTTTCTCCTCTCAAAGCTCCTTGTCCAACTATGTGCGCATTATTGAAAGGACATATAAGGAAGCAGAGCGGTCAGGAAGTACTTGCAGTGATCGAAGGTTAGCAGAACAAAGAAGTGGGAAAAAATTCCCTAGCTCGGCGAATAAGCGAACCAATCGTGCCCCCCGCTCAAGATGTCTAGCGATATCGTTGCTAATCATCCGGGGATGGTGCCCGGTACCAATCCTGGAGATTACCTACCCGATGATGCACATTTTGATACAATGGAGGTGGAAGAATTCAAATACCGGCACGGGAAGCCTCTTGTCAAACCTGGTCATCCTTCTGTAACAACGACGATGCGAAGATTCCATGATTGGTACATGGACATCTGCAACAAGCCTGGGAAGGATACTTTGACGCTGAGAGTTAAAGAGGAGCACGACCTCGTTGGAATTGATCTGTTGTCTGTTCCATATCAGGAGTTCTTCCAGTTTTTCAATCAAAAGGCCCTCGATAAAATAATCGTCACTTGCTACTGTTTGTAAGTACTACTTCTATAATTAAGTCTCTATATATAGCACAGCTCTTTCATTGCATGTATATATAATTATCCTCACTATATTATGAAGATTGAAGATCGCTGAATGCAAGAAAAGACAAATCGGTGATATTGGGTTCATGAACACAAATCTCATAGATGAAAGGAATGTTAAACATGATGCCAAACAAACCGAGGCCAACTTGCTACGATCGTTACTTCAAAATCAAAACAAAGATATAATACTCTTTCCTTACAACTTCAAGTGAGTGTTACTGTCTTGTGCATATTCGGTTTCCCTTATTACTTGAGGTTATAGTAATGTAATTGATGAGTTATGCATGCGTGCGCAGCTTCCATTTTATTCTGCTAGAGATTAAGCTTGAGCAGGGACTAGTAATCGTCATAGACTAGAGATGAAAAGATCCCGAGGAGTATGCGGCCATGACTAAAATGCTCGAGAAGTAAGTTCAATCGATCACTATCCCACCATATCGGCAACTTATTTCATTTCCTGATATCAAGTAATTGTTTTCTTTGTTTTGCAGGGTTTGGAAAATTTTCACTGCAGAAGCTCCGAGACTGCCGGGGGAGCTACGATTTAAACACCCGAAAGTAAGTACTACTAGCTAGTTCCGTGCATCTCCCATTGATTCTAGCTAGTTTCATCAATACCATTTAGCATGCTTGCTTATTAGTTTGATTGACCTCTATTTCTTGTAAAGTGGTTGTGGCAGGAGCCCGAGAATAATTTCTGTGGATACTACATTTGCGAGTTCATCCGTCACACGACCTGTGAGCGGAGCTACTCTAAAAAACAATATGAAGTGCATACGCAATAATATTCACAATTTTTGTTTTATTACCATCATTTGTGTTGAGTTTCATTCATATATATGTATTGAACCCCTTCTTCAAATTAGATGTTTCAGATGCGGGATGAACTCCTACCACAAGATCGCACATGAGCAATTCAAGAGGAATTGGCGGGATTCTTTCTTGACCATGTCATCGATAAAGATGGAGAATACCATGTGGAACTTGAGTTCAGATGTTAGGGGATTGTAAGAGATCTTATATTGTATATATGTAGCCAATAGCATCGGATAGATAGATGAAAACTTGTTGTTCGATCAATCTATCAGAGAAGGAGAGGTCGATCACTTCTCTCTGTATATGTTCATGATGATCTTCTGTACTTAATGGTTTCCTTTAGTTGCTTACTAGCTAGCTAGCGTGTCGAGTCCTCTCTATACATATAGTACATAGCGTCGACGAAGCACAGAGATAAGAGAGGACACTTCTCTCTATTAGCTAGCTAAAACAATATATGCAACCCCTAAATTAACCCTACAAAACCCTCAAAACCCCAAACCCACCCACCCCCTTTCAAAAAAACCACAGCCTCTGAACTACTGATGCGTGGATGCCTTTTGGTCCCGGTTGGTGCTACCAACCGGGACAAAAGGCCCTCCTGCCTGGGCAAGCCGCAACGGCCACGTGGAGCCCCATCTGTCCCGGTTCGTAGACGAATCGGGACTAAAGGTATTGGGCTCTAGTACCGACCCTTTAGTCCTTGTTCGGGAACCGGGACAAATTGGCCTTATGAACTAGGACAAATGGGCCTTTTTCTACTAGTGCTAGTTCTCCACGCCGCAAGTTCTCTATCTGAGGCGATCTTCATTTTACCCTTTTCTATCATCCTGCCTGAGGGGGAATTAATCTTCATCGACCTCTCCATCACCCCTTGCTGCTCCTATGATGCTCTGGGAGTAGTCCACCTACGGGGCTGAGGTTTTGCACTAGGAGCTTGTGCTCTCTCTCTCTCCCTCTTTCCCTTCCTCTCTCTCTCTCTCTCTCTCTCTATCTCTCCCTCTCCCTTGATCATGTTCGTGTTTGATGATGATTGTGATCATGTGCTTTGTTAATGGAGTTGAATTATGTGTTGTATGCCCTCATATTATATTTGCGGTTAATTGAATCTTGCTTATCTATGAGTTTCTTTTTGGTAGATTGAATCTTTTCGAAATCATTGAGATTACATGATGCATGTCTAGTATAACTTTCTGAGACCCATAATTTCTAGAATACACACAAGCATGCATGACATATATTCATAGAAGAGCCAATATGGCCGATACAACACATTTCGGCAAAGTTCTACACCAAAAGATGAGATCCACATCCATCGTGACAACACTGACACATAAATCACCTTGCCCAAATTTAAGCCAAACAGTGGCGAAGAGGACGTACACAGAGCACATAGGCCGCGTCACCCTGTACCGAACACCTCAGAGCACAACAAAAACACCTAACCAAACTAGATCAACGCACTCTCCACCCATGGCGCCTAGGAGAACAACAAGTGTACAACAAGAGCTAGCGTGACTTGAAGAAGACATCGTAGACGAGGCATCGATGCTGGACTACATAGCGCTCAGGTGAAAGCACAAGTCCTCCCTGGGTGATTTTGGTAATTAATGTCAACATATCTCTTGTTGGACTAATATTTCTACCTAGTATATTTCAGATAAGTTCAACATTGGAGTTGCATGGACATGGACAAGAGGATGTGGAAACCCTTCAAGATGCTACGGACAAATATTGGCAAAAGCTCAAGACTCTACATTCTCATTTTAGTGATCCAAAATCACATTGAGTCCATAGGAAATACAATACTATTAAAAGGGGATGAAGTGTTGCTTAATGGCTTGCTTGCTCAAAGTGCTTAGTGATATGCTCCAAAACCCTCAGCCACTTTCTCATATCCACATATGTCCTAAACCTAAAAGTCAAACTCGGCCCCACCGATTTGATCTATCCGGCGCCACCGAGTTCATTTGACATAGCTGAGGGAGTCCTGGACTATGGGGTCCTCGGAAAGTCGGCCTATGTGACATGGACCGGACTGATGGGCCGTGAAGATACAAGACAGAAGGCCTTCTCCCGTGTCCGGATGGGACTCTCCTTTGCGTGGATGGCAAGCTTGGCGTCCGGATGTGTAGTTTCCTTCCTCTGTAAACAGACTCTGTACAACCCTAGGCCCATCCGGTGTATACATAAACCGGAGGTTTTATTCCGTAGGGGTAATAACAATCATACATGCTAGACATCTAGGGTTTAGCCATTACGATCTCGAGGTAGATCAACTCTTGCAACCCCTATACTCATCAAAGTCAATCAAGCAGGAAGTAGGGTATTACCTCCATCAAGAGGGCCTGAACCTAGGTAAACATCGTGTCCCCTGCCTCTTGTTACCTTCGATCCTTAGATGCACAGTTCGGGACCCCCTACCCGAGATCTTCCCATTTTGACACCAACAATATCCACTTCCAAACCCTAATCAGTTCGGTCTCACCGAGATGGGCTTGCAAATTCTCTATTACCGGTTGCAACAGTTTCGGTCTCACTGAGTTTGTTCAGTCGATCCCACCGAGTCTACTTGCACTACAAAAAAATACACTTCCGTGATGATACGTGTTTGTCACAGTAGGTCGCATTTTTTGTCATGCATGTACATCCATGACGATTTTATGACAGAATCAAGATAGTCATACCTGTGCTGTCGTAGAAGTGTTCCATGACATTGCCAAAATTATCATCACGGAAGTGTCCACTTCCATGACAATAAATCGCGCATCACAGAAGTGCTTTCGTCAAGGGTGACCGACATGTGGCATCAACCATAACGAACGCCCTTAAGCTATCGGGTCGGGTTTTGGATCCAATAACCCGTTAACAGCCCGGACCAATGGGGATTTTCCACGTGTAAAATCATCATTGGCCGCAGGAAACACGTGTTGCCTCACCGTTGGGACATATGTCATCCACTCATTGGACAGGAGGCGCCTATGATAGGTCGACACGTGGCACGGCCCAACAGTGGCCCATTCCGGTGAAAAAGGTCGGCCCAGTAAAAATTAGCAGGCCGGCCCATATAAGGCCTACCTGTGTCAGGTCCATTTAAGCCCACGGCCCATACGAGATGTGCCAATTCGGCCCGTCAACAGCCCGTTAAAGATTTGACACCATTGCAGCCCATCGTCAGTTCGACCCCGTTAACAGCCCGCTATATATTTGGGCTCAATATCGGCCCGATGAGATTTCGGCCTGTTAACGACCCATTTAATGGATGGGCCAATTTTCAGGATGTGCATCTTTCGGCCTTTTAGCGACCCATTTAAATGTTGGGCTAATTTCCGGCCCGGTGTGTCTTTCAGCCTGTAATCCGATGGGCCATTTGTAGTCAGACCTGAGTTCCGGCCTTTTAGCGGCCCATTTAAGTGTTGGGCCAATTTCTGGCCCGGTGTCACTTTCAGCCTTTTGACAGCCCATAAATCAGTTGGGCCATTTGTAGTCGGACCTGAGTTTTGGCCCTTTAGCGACCCATTTAAGTTTTGGGCCAATTCTCGGCCCTGTGTGCCTTTCGGCCTGTTAACGGACCATAAATGAGTTGGGCCATTTGTAGTCGGACCTTAGTTTTGACCTTTTAACGGCCCATGCCCGTCATGGTCCAATACCAGCCCGGTTTCTCTTTCGGCCTGCTAAAGGCCCACAACACAGTTGGGCCATTTACAATACGACCTGACTTTCGGCCTCTTAGCGGCCCATGCTCTTCATGGTCCAGTACAAGCCCGCTGTCTCTTTCGGCCTGCTAAAGACCTACAGTATAGTTGAGCCGTATGTAGCCCAAACTTAGTAACTGCCTGTTAACGGCCCGTGAAATAAATTGGGGCCACCTATTGCCTGCTTCGATGTCGGCCTGTTAACGACCCAGGAGGTAAGAGGGCCGACCATTAACTTTCGGCCTAGTAACGGCCCATTAACTTAATGGGCCCACTAAAGTTCGTACATGTCTTTAGGCCAAATTAGATAATTTGAGCCCATTACGACGAGCAATTATGCATAGGACCAAAACTGATCAAGCAAAGGTATGGCATACATGGAATAATGTTGCACATCCAGCATATATTACAGGAAATTACATCCACTGGGCAATCAAAGATTGATGCCAGTGCAAATAAATGAGCAGAACCTAACCATCTACAACGTCACAATTTGCAACCTCAGCACAGATGACGCCCATAAGCACGTGGGCAAGTTCTTGCTGCTTTGCTACACTATCTCTGAAAACATTGATCAGTTATTGTGTCGCACGACTCTGCACCTCTGATTCATCCACCATTTCCATCACTGGTTCAGCCATTAATTTGTTCACAAACATACATTTATTCCGTTGCATTCGAGACAAAGGATACTGAACAGATTCATATGGTGATTTTGGCAGGCTTGTATTATTGATAGTGGAGAGTGTCTCGACCACTGCATCATAACATAAATTAGGATGGGAACCAAACAGATTAATCATGAGTTATTGCCATATTACCTGGCCTAGATTTACTGGAAAGAAACAATGGGGTTGCCTTGCTGTTTTCAGAGTTTTTCTTCTTATCTTCAGCAGCCTGCACAAAATTAACACACTAGCATTGCTATCATTGGCCAAGTCAGATAATAGGAAAGCCACATTGACACAACGAACGTTTGGGCAACTAGCCTACACCAAATTAACACAATATGGCACAGCTATCATCAGCCAGGTAAGGTAGTACGCAAGCAACATTGACACAATGAATGAATGGGCAACCAGAGAAGCACTACAATTCAGTAATGTGTGAGATATGAGATAGTACATTCATGCAGTTCAGTATGCAAAACTACCAGGCAGTTTTCCTTACAAAAATCAACATTGACGCCTTTAAAATTTTCCTACAACTAATTTTAGATCAGATAAATGTTAGATTCACACCGATTAACAAAATACATGTTGATGTAAAAATATAGTGATATACAACAGGTACTTACATCAGTATTGGAGCACAGAGAATTCCCGCAAGATATTTTCCTCGAACGATCCGAATGGAGGAAGTCTTCTATCGTTTAACCTAATTTTCTAAAAGAGAGATGGGAAAGAAACATGTAGAAAATATGATCAGAATGCTATAAAATTTCATGATGCGAGGATACGCACACGCTTCTTAGAATGGAGTTGACATTCTTTTGCTGGACTGGAGCGGACTAGTTCTTTGGCCACCGGAATCTTCTTATTATCAGTGGGAGTTGGGTTTCTTTGTGCTGGAGCGGTATCTATGAAAAATGGAGTTGGTTTATTATATCCTGGCATTTGGATCTTTTGCAAAGACCTGGTTTGTAACCCTTCAGATTCTAACATAGCCGTCTTCCCCTTGCATGCCTTATATAGAAGAATGGTGATTCAGTTATAAAACATGCTACAACAGAGATGGAATAGGTACTGAAGATTAGAAAGGCATGACATATTGACATGTATTCCCTCCATCCAGAAATAAATGGATGGGTCTAGGCGTATTTCAGGTCTAGATACATCCAGTTTTATCCATTTCTGCGACATTTAATCCGGACAGAGGGAGTATGATGTAAGAGCTAGGGATACGATAGGACAACACAGTAAAAAAAACACTAAAAACCCACTGGAGAACTAAAGTATTCAAACCCACTGATATGAGATAGTACACTCATGCAGCTCAGGATGCAAAACTACCAGGCAATTTTCCTTACAAAAATCAACATTGTGGCCTTTAATCATACATTTTGCTACAACTAAATTCAGATTAGATAAAGGTTGGATTCACGCCGATTAACAAAATACATGCTAATGTAAAAATATAGTGATATACAACAGGTACTTACATCTACATTGGAGCACAGAGAATTCCTGCAAGAATCTTTCCTCATAAACGATACCATTGCAGAAATTCTTCTATCTGTTAAGCTTATTTTCTAAAAGAGAGATGGGTAAGAAACATGTAGAAAATATGATCAGGATGCTATAAAATTTCATGATGCAAGGATATGCACACGCTTCTTAGAATTGAGTTGACATATTTTTGCTGGACTGGAGCGGACTAGTTCTTTGGCCACTGGAATCTGCTTATTATCAGTAGGAGTTGGGTTTCTCTGTGCTGGAGCAGTATCTATAAAAACTGGAGTTGGTTTATTATCTCCTGGCGTTTGGATCTTTTGCAAAGGCCTTGTTTGTACCCCTTCATATTCTAACATAGTCGTCTTCCCCTTGCATGCCTTGTATAGAAGAATGGTGCTTTAATTATAAAACATGCGACAACAGAGAGATGGAATAGGTACCGAAGAATAGAAAGGCATGACATATTGACATGTATTCCCTCCATCCGGAAAAAAATGGATGGGTCTAGGCGTATTTTAGTTCTAGATACATCCTTTTTTATCCATTTCGGCAACATGTAATCCGGACGGAGGGAGTATGGTGTAAGAGCTAGGGATATGACAGGACAACACAACAAAAAACACTAGTTGAATATAAAACTATATGCTAGCGGAATACGTACAGAAATAACTAAGGCAACATACACGTGTATGATTGGGAAAATAAGATGGCATTGCAACAGAGCACTAGAACAACACTTCAATGTAAAAAAAACATGGTATGACAGACAGATGAAGTACATACTGATGAATAACAATGCATAAGATATTCAGAAGCATGATGTCCAAATTAAGCAGATGGCACTGTGATAGAGTAGAATGACAGTACTTGAATTTGAAAACATGTTATCATGAATGGAATAGGTACTAAAAACGGGAAGGCGCGACATATTTACATGCATGATTAGCATGCTAAGCACATGGCATTGCAACAGAGTAGATACACTCCAGGACATTATATGCATGTTGTACCCATATCACAGGCCAAGTTAGAGCAATGACCTTGTGGGGTGAAGAGGATTCATCATCTTTCTGCAAGTCTTCTGAAGAACTACCTTTACATGTTCCATCATATTGGGTATCATTGACATCAAGTTTATTGGCCTTTACATTGCTCCGTGAGGTTCTTGTGGATATATCAGTGTGTGCAATTATATCTGACATGCATGGAAGACAACTAGTAGTTAGATTTATGTAATGAGTGCCTGTAGGAGACGACATAAATAGTAGGACTGGGGTTAACTAGCAGCAACATGTCTCATAAACAAAAGGGAGAACACAGATGAAAGCTACAGAATATGTATCGTTTGTACTCGAGATTAACTAGATGGCACACAAAAGTATTAAAGAACAACATTGGTAATACTAGAAGTGGTATAATACTATAATCACCAGCCTGTGGGATAGCATTGGCTGATGGATGATAACTATGGAACAGCGTTACCTAAAGAACAAGTATCTTAGCTGAACTATGGAACAACGTGAACTCCTGAACAAGACCCGTAAGAGATCATCATGAATATACAGTGAAATGTGATGATCTATTTTCCATGCTTAGATGAATAACAAAGCCATAAATGTTGCACACAAGTAAGATGAGGGTACAACCTATCTAGCTGCCATCCATTGGAGTGAGCATCATGTGCTGACTTGTCGATGGCCCTGCAGTTGTTGTGGTTGTCCTTGTCGGGAACGCGCATTCGATGCAGGCAACTGTTGAGTGGGGACTATAGCTCCCTTCTAGTGTATGCTTCCCTTGTTGGAGCAGTTGCGGTGAGTCGGAAGACGGTGTGTCTGAAGATGCAGATAACACATAATGTTAAGAACGACATATCTCTTTGATCTGAAGAAATACACTAAGAGATCAACAACAAGGTACGAGAGTGGTCACATGTCTGTTGACTGAAGACTAAATTGTGATCACATATTTTATTTTATTTTGGTACTGTCCGATCTATGCCGGATGGCTTGATGCCCGTCTTGTGCCTCCCGGCTGACACTGTTCAGAATATTCCCCGAAGAGCCAGTGACCAACGGCAGAGCAGCCTGCCTCCGTCGTCCGTGGCCCCGGCCAAAACCCCG